>NW_028186534.1:10766867-10774790 GCF_003343005.1 Rhea americana
GAGCTGTCTCGCATGAACACTTGTCTGCTGCATTTCCCCCCCCCCTTTCTTTTTAATGTCAGCTGGGATATTGCTCGTTTATCTGCTTTATGACTAAAGAGAGTGAAAGGCACTCTGTCTTAACTTGAATTTCTTAGAACAGAAGCACTGTTTTTAAAATATATATATATATATATTTGAAAGTGCCTTTTGGTGCATGTATCAGATTCCCTTCAATCTCAGGAGTGATGAAAACAAGCATACAACCATCCTGGGCAGCACTCCCTGTGACCCTCAGCCAGCTCTAGCTGGGAAGGCGTTAACAAAAAGGAACTGTGGAGATTGGTTCTTTTTTGTCTTTTCTCCCCCCCCCCCCCATTTTTTTTTTCTTTAGGGGTGTCTCATTTCGGGGTGGAGAGGACGGGGAGGGGGGTGGCGGGAGGGGAGGATGTTTCGAGTCGAAATCTCAACAGCCATCTCGAAGCCTAAGCGGGTGGTGAACTTAGCCGTCACGTTGTACATAATTCAGCGTCGCCAGATGCGAAATCGCGGCCGGGGGGCTCCGCGGCGCCGGCCGCAGCCGCCCGAGCGACCCGTGGACCGAGCGGAGGCTCCGTGCCGGCGGCCGGCGCCCCGGGAAGCCCCCGCTTTTGCCCTGCGCTGCCGCACGGTCTGATGCCGCGCTGCCGCGCCGCTCGCCTGGCGCGTCCCCGGTGCGTCTGGGGGGCGGGCGCCGCTGCCCGCCGTGAACGCTCCTCGTGGAGAAGAACTGCGACGGGCGCCTGTTAGTGTCTTGTGGTTGATGCGCTCCAACATTGCCAAGTCAGCAAGAGGTTTTGCAGCATCCAGGCATAATTCAACATCAGTATTATAAATGGTAGCATACTACCTAGTTTATATGTAGGGTCAGTTTAACCAATAACAAATAGTTATTAGCTTTTTCTATTACATTTTTCCTTTACTGATTTGGACTAGTGGATTTATGTCTAATGTTTGTAAAATGATTTAGACTGCATGGATGTGTAATATAAACCACATTTAATGGATTATGAGCCACTTAATTAATGTGCTATGAAATCTTGGATTACCTGTGTTTTATATTCTGCAGATGATTTTGCAGTGGGTTCGCTAAAAATTGTAAAAGTGCTTAGATATATTTTCATTTAAATCCAAGAATGTGCACAGTATTGGAAGGTGATTATCCAGGGGATAATCACGCTTTTTTTGATATCTTGATTAATTCTCAAGTCGAATGCTACGAGTTAAAGGGGGGCGGGGGGCCAGGGAGCGCATGCACGCGAGAGAGCGCGAGTGAGAGCAAGCGAGCTTGTGGTCGCGAATGGACGTTGTTGAAGAGGGTCTACTAGGCTGCAAGAGCGTCCCTATAGATTTTTGAAATGCTCCTGGTGCATTTTATATTTCATTGTATCATATTTTCTATAAAATGCAATTTCTGTAAATGAATGAGCATTTGAAATGTGTCTTGTATGAAGTGGAATGTGGTAAAAGTCTGCCCGAGGGGTCTCCGACGTKGCTGGTACATCATTGATTGCCGAGCGCGCGCGCGCTCCGTCGCCGCGTCTCGGGCGGGCGGTCCACGGGTCGGGTTGTCCGACACACGCTGCCCCGGGTTTCTCGAGGAAAGCAGCAAGCGGCGGCGGGGCCTGGGCAGGCGGAGGTGAGTCCGGCGGCAGCAGCAAGCCGAGGCGCTGCCCGGAGGCGCCCGACGCCTTCCCAGATGTTCGTTCCGTCGCGGGGAGCCCGGTCGCCCTCGGGGTCCCCTCCCGCGCGCGCTGCACAGGTCAGCGGGCTCCTGCCGGGCACCTCGCCGCGGCGCCCCGCTCCGGGCTGCGCCTCTCCCGGCGGCTCTTGGCCCTCGTCCTCGCTGGAGTCTTTCCCTTGCGTTTCTCCAACGCCGTGGGCCCGCGCGTGTGATGACCGGGGCGACAGAGCTCCGCAGAAGCCGCCCGGCCGCGACCGAGTAGTGACTAATAAAAACGCCCGTAGTGTTTGTGGCTGCTGAATGCACGTCCGCGTTTGGTGTCTCTCATTGCAACCTCATCGCTGACTCAGGAGAAGGCTGCGCCCCGTGGGCTCGGGGCGAGGTGGCCGCGCGGCCGGCGATGCCCGCGGTGCCCCGCTCCCACCGGCAGGCTCCCGGCTCCCAGGGCCGGCCGGGCATCGCATTAAAGCACGCCGGGCACGCCGCCGGGCACCGAGTGCCGGTGAGAAGCAGGTGGATATCTCCTCTGGAGAGCTTGGTGCTCCTTGTCTCCCGCGGCTTCGGCTGGGGTGATGGTCTTCAAGTAGGCAAAGGGATGGCAGTGCAGTCGTGGGAAGCCGCGGGTGCATCCGCAGCCGGCGTTCCTGTGGTGGCTCCGGAGGGACACGCGATCCGGCGGGACAGCGGGAGCTGCTTCCTCCTGGCAGCGGAGGAGACACTGTTGGAGTTAAGCTGAGCCAAACATTTCAGGTGTTTACGAGCATTTATGCAACCTAAGCCAAACAAAAATGTTTGAGTGATCAAAAATAAACTAACCTGCTTCCATCGGAGATTTTCCTCTAAAGCAGCAGGAATTTTTCGTGCCATCCAGCCGTTCCAAGCCCACTCACCTATAAATCAAGCCAACTGGGGGTGTTATTTTTGACGCAGTGCTGCTGGGTCTCTCTCCGTCGGGCCTCCTTGCCTGGGTCCTCCCTCGGCCAGGCTTTCGGGCCACACGAGTGCGGTGGCAGAGCCGCTGTTCAGGCTGGCAGCAGGCAAGCAAGGAGCATTAATCACAGCATTAAACATAAGATGCTCACTAAAGAAATGGTGTCCACATATTAGCTCCTCCACTTACTGCATGTGGTTCCCCCAYACCTTGGACCACCCCCAGCAGCCACTGCCGCTGCGCTCGGCGCTGCCCAGGGGATGGGAYGGGACGGGATGGGATGGGACGGGAACGGGACACTCCCGGGGCGAGCGGCTGGCTCCCACCTCCTAGACACCATGGCTGCACGTCGGCTCTGAGCCAAGGACCATCGATGTCTTAGGCTTCCACCATACCTGCAGCCACCGCACGCCGGAGCGTGGCCTCAAGCTATGCCCACCTCCCCAGCAGCACCACCGGAGGAGCTGCGGCAGTCGGCGTCCRGGGGAGTCACTACGTAGCGTGTAAATAGGACATGTCAGCCAAGGAAATGCTTTGCAACARAACAAGAAAACTCCAGCAGGTCATTAAGGACAGCAAACAGGCAAAGCCACGCTAGATGTCCTATGTGCTGCTCACAGCTCTGCTCCTCGCTTGGCTTTTCCTTTTCCTCCTTTGCCTTTTTCGCTGGGCCAGGCGAGACCGTCGGTGGCCGTAAGGCAGCGGTGTGCAACCAGCCCGGGCTCGCGGCGCTCCGGGGCCGGCCAGGTCCGAAGGCGGCCAGCGGGGGCGGTGGGACTCGCCGCGACATCCCGGCGGCCGCGTCGCGCTGGGCGCTGGCGAGCGGCGCCGGTCGGTGCACAGCACAATATGCCGAGGTTGCAACGTCCTTTAGTCTCCAAAACGTACTAGGCTCGATGTGGGGCTTTTATTTGTGATGTCTTTCGGCGCTCTTCATTGTAAGTGTGAAAAAAATGGTTTTTTTGGGGGGGCTGATACAGAGTGATGAATGCGTATGAACTAGACAAAGTAGGTTTCTCCCAAGCAAAGTTAACTCAGTTTCCTAGGGAAAATAAGGATCTCAAGTACACACAAAACCCATATGCACTTGCTCACCATGATGTGTACATAATGTAGGTAGTGCTTAAAGCTACAAACCACGCAGGGGAAAAACCCACCATCAACATAGATATGTATAATTGGAGCACTTTACGGTTTTTTTATTATTATTATGATGATGATTTTGCATGTTTCCTTTTCCGATGGAGAAACTGCGTGGCGGCCCGCATGACTGTGGTTGTTCCCTGGGATGACTTCTGGTGTTCTGCTGTGCTCACGCTGAAGCGCAAAAAAAAAAAGCAGTTTGCGTCCGCTAAATGAGTTCAGAAGAAACCCTTTTTTTTGTAACCGTCAACAGCACAAATATTTTGTATTGTTGTTTGTACCATTTTTGTACCAAAAACAAAAGAGGGAAAAAAATGAAGAAAGTAAATGTTTTCAATGTGTTTTTAGTGCCACTGCAGTCTTGGTTTCCAAACTGAGTAACAGCTTTGCTGATTTATTGTGTATCAAAGCTGAACTGGCGCACCGACGCCTGGCTCCGGTGTAAGAAATAAAGTCCCCCTTTTGAGTAGTCTCAATTGGTTTTTTTTGTTTTGTTTTGTTTTTGCTTTTTTTAATTTTATTTTACTTCCCGCACAGGCAGGGACTTGCTGCCGGGCCGACGGGCGCCGGGCTCGTCCCGCGGCGGGAGCGTGGGGCGCCGCGGGAATCCCAGCCGGGCCGCTCGGGCCAGTCCTTCTTTCCTTGCGTCCGTCTTTCTTTCCTTCTTTCTTTCTTTTCCTTTCTTTCTTCTTCCCTTCCATCCTTCTTTCATTCCTTTTATTTCCTTCCTTTTCTTTTTTCTTTTTCCTTTTTTTCTTTTTCCTTTTTTCTTTTTCCTTTTTTCTTTTTTCTTCTTTCTTTTTCCTTTTTTATTTTTCCTTTTTCCTTCCTTTCCTTCTTTCCTTCCTCCCTTTGTTCCTTTCTCCACCCGTCTTTCACTCCCTCTTTCCATCCCGCCCGCTGCACTGGCACCGCCACGCGTGGGGTCTGGGCTCAGCCCCGTGCCCGGGAACGAGCCCCGGCTCGCTTTAATAAACAAACATTCAGAGGACTGCAAATCCTGTACGCAGCAATTTACCTCCCCCCGGAGTCAACTAAGAATATTTTATTGCTAGTTTTGCTAATTCTCAGGCTGGGCTGTTTCTTAGCATTATCTTTAAATAACGCGATGCTGTAGCATCACAAATATTAGTTTCTGCTCTCCGTGGCGGTCTGCGCTCTCGTCCTCGTGTTATTAGGTTCTTATATCACCCCGGAAAAAGTTTTATTCCTAAAATGATTTAGCTGCGTGCTTAACTTTGACTATGTGAATAGCTTCTCTAAGCTGATGAGAACAGCCACCCTCTCTCAAATCCCGGGAAGTTTGTACCAAAATTAAAAATAAGGATTGTTACTCCTGTTATAGGCTCTTAGCCCCCCCTTCTTTTCTTTTTGTCCCAAGTCAAAGGCTGACCTCAGAATTTAAAAGAAAATTTAGTTCAGGTTAAACCAGAACACAGGGATTTTTCTTTCGGTTAAATTTAAAAAAGTTTTTTTTGATTTTTTTTTCCTTCAGACCAAAACCTTTGTGCTATTGAGTCCCTTTTTTTTCTCCCCTTTTTTAAATTTAAGGCAGATTTTTTTAATGAAAAAAAACCTCTGAGTTAATAATAGACATGCCAAGCAACTTTGTTTGGGAAATGAGAGAACAAAAAATAAAACCCCTCTACGAGTTACCTGCCGGCGCCGCGTCCTGCCCGCTCCCGGCCTCTCCCACCTTAATTTTAACGAGGAAATAGCGGCATTTCTGGCCGCAGCGCTGGCCCCAGCTGTTCGGGGCCATCCCGGAAAAGCCGGGAGCGACTCGCCGCCGGGCTCCTCCGGAGGCTCGTCAGAAACGCGGCGAGACCGAGGGAGGACCCGGCCGCAGGATGTGCTTGGGGCACCGCGGCCGATGCTTGGGGCACCGCAGAGAAAGCGGCAACTTCTCCAGCATCACCAGCTCAAATAAAGTTCATCAGACCAAAAATAATAATAATAATAATAATTCTTTCTAACCGGCCTTAATAAGCAGCTAATAAAAAGTGAGATGTCAATAATAATAATAATAATAATAATAATAAAAAGAAGCATGATTCAGTGGGCCATCAGCATCTCCATCTCTTGCTTGTGGTCGTGGAAGGAAGGAGTTGCCACCTCTGCTGTCTTGCCCTCCACGAGCTCCGGAGGGGGTGGTTTATTAGCTCTTTCTCGTCCTTTCTGCTGACACGCAGTTTAGCGGTCGCTGCAGAATTCTCTTCCCATTTCAGATTTCCATTTAATAGCCAAGAAGCTCATGTTAGTTCAGATTACGTTTTTCTGCGGCGCGGGAAGGCAGGGCGCCTCTTCCCCAGCCCCTTTTCTCGCGTCTCGGCGGGTTTCTCCGAGCAAGGCGAGCTCCCGGGGGGTTGCAAAGAGCCCGTCGGCACGGTCCCAGCCACCRCCTCAGCCGAGGCTGCGCCGGGCCGCCGGCCTCGCGACGCGCCGCTCTCCCCGCAGCGCCGCCGCCGCCGCCGGCCTTCCTCCGGCGGGGACGGGGCTGCGCCTCCCGCGCGAGCGCTGCTCCTCGGCGCGCGGGGAAACGCGCCCCGTGGTTCGGCTGCGCTGCCACGCTGCAGAGGCGCAGCCCAGCTTCCACGTTTCCGCAGCCCGAAGCTGCAGGGGCTGCCTGGAGGCGGGTTAAGTCCTGCGCTGGGGCGGCTGGCGCCGGGAAGGGGACACGGCCGCTGGGGTACTGCTGTTTTTTGTGTGTTTTTTTTTTTTAATTATTTTTCCGCCGCGCTGCAGCCTGCGGTAAGGCTAACCCACCAACTTAACTTCCTGCTCAGTTAAACAAACAGAAAAATCATCACCAAATCATCTCCTGTGCATTACGGTTGCATATATTCCCTTCTCCTACAGAGCAGAAACATGGGCACCGCTTAATTAAAAGTTGTGGGTGTACAGGCTCCGGGAGCAGAGATTTGGCATGCAAATCTCGGCGCTCGAAGCACGCAGCCAGGGTATATACAGAGCATATTAACGGTTCGTGCAGCGAGCCCCGCTGCTCGGAAGGAGGGCGCAGGCGCCGACCAACCGCGGGCTCGCGACGAACCGTCCGCACCCGCATCCCGCGGGCACCGCCGGCGCAGCGGGGGCACCTGAGCGGCGACCTCGGCGAACCCCAGCGCCCGCCTGCAGACCCCTCGCCACCCTCCTCCCCCTCCCCGGCCCCGAAATAAATATATAAAAGCAGCATTTACCACTTCCCTTTTGTACAGCCCAAAGCAGCTGCCGAGACTTGCAGACTGTTTCCCAGCCTCGCGCGAGCGGACGCACAGCCTCGGGGCGCCGCGCGCAAGCCGCACTTCTTTAATTACTTAACAAAAGCTCACTCTTACCTTTTTATTTTGCTTTTTTTGTTCCTTTTTTCTTTTTTTGTTCCTTTTTTCTTTTTCTTCTCCCCCCTCCTGTTTTTCTCCCCCCCCCCCTTCAGCTGATGCCTCAGAAAACCGCGGTCCCGGCTGCTCAGGACCTCATCAGCCGCGGTGGAAGCCGGGCACCGCGCCGGGGGGGACGCCAAGAGGGGAGCGTGGCCTCGGCAGAGAGTTTCCCGCTTGCGTTTTCCTGATCTTTGCCTCTTTTCCAGCTTCCACGCTCAGGACCTGAGAAAGCCCTTCCCAGCAGGGCCGACGAACCGCTTTGCACAGCGGTAGCCAGAGAAGGAGCGGACGCTGGAAATGCACGGTGTCAACCCCTGCCAAAATTGACTTTTTTTCCCCAAGAGTGAAGGTGAGAGTGGAAAAGGCACCATCCCGTATTCAAATATCTAGCAACATTTGCATGGCAGCRCCTCCATAGTTAGCGAAAAGCAGGGCAGGCGGAAGGTAGAGTTTACTAAGTATTTTTAAAGACAGCTTGTCTTTCCACCCAAGAAAACCCTCCAGCCCCTTTCATTGCAAAAAATAATTTGCACGATTTTAAAAATCGCTTGTAATAAAGAGGAAAAAAAAATTTGCATTGCGTTAACTGGATAGCTGTTCAAGGCGCAGARTAATTCGCTGTCAGTCCCGGGAAGCCTTCTGCGGAGGGTAAATAAGCCTCGCGCACAGCCCGTTCGGTGCAAGCTGTCACTGCAGCCAGCGCATCAGTCAGGAGGAAAACATAACGTTGGCAGATCTCTGAATACATAAATAAAACATGCCTACCA
>NW_028186534.1:10774955-10776394 GCF_003343005.1 Rhea americana
CCGGGCGTTTAGAGGTATTTAGAGGTATTTTAGATGGTCTCTGTCATGCTGCCTCCGTGCAGAATACACTCATGTAAATGCACCGCAACGGGCATTTAAAACTTTTTAAAAAGTATTTTATTTTTAATTTTCTTCCTTTTTTGGACTTTGCTCACGGCCGTCTGAACGACCTTTCCGGAGCCGGCTCCCAGCTGGCTCAGCCCTTACCAACACCCCGCTCGGAGAGACCCGGCGGCCCCGGGCCCCACGCCGGCAGCACCAGCGACCGCCCGGCGCCGGCGGCTTCGCCCCGGGCTCGCTGCAGGCGGCTCGCGAAGGCAGCAGCGCCTCGGCCCCGTCTCCGCCGCCGCTTAGGGACAGACGCGTCAGACGGACAGACGGCCTCGGTTTGTGCTGAGCAGAGCGAGCACTGGCTGTTCTAACGGGTGCCTGGCGCAGGCCTGTAAATCCCACCTCCACGCACCTCCACGCAGCCGGGACCCTGCTCCGGCGGGGCAAGTCAAGATCCGAGGCGTCGCTTATTTATTTCTGGAGCAGGCTTTCAAGCCTGCACCGCGCTCAGCCTCCGCCGGCAAGCGCCGRCGTTCCCGGTGGGCAGGCAGCACCCGCAGCCGGAGCCGCGCGGCCTCGCCGGTCGGACGGCGCCGGTGCAGCAGCACCAGGCCGCTTCCCGAGCTCTGACCCGCTCGGGGTCTCTCTGGGAGCCTAGATGGACTTGGCGATTTTTAATAAACGGGCCGCTTGTTCTCCCTCCGCTTTCTGCGTTCAGCAGACCGAGACGTCGCTAACGCAGAGCCTGGGGCAGGGCTCCCCGCGAAGCAGCTTCCCAGCCGCCTCGTCCCGAGCCGGGTCCGTGCCGCAGCCCGGACGCCCTCGGCTGCGGCGCCCGCCCGCCCCGGCGGAGGCTCGAACCGCGGCGCCGACGGCTCCCGCGAGCCCAGAAGGGCGGAAGCTTTGCCCGCAGCAGCCCGMCGGGGAGAGCGCGGGCAGAGAGCTCGGGGGCTGCACAACGATTTAGGGAAGAGCTGGGGGGGGGGACACAACCCCTTGGGCTGCGAAGGGCAGCGTGGGAAGCTGCTGTTTTTACCAAAAAAAATATATTGAACAGGGTGGGGGGACACGGAAAGAATTTGTAGATTCAGTGAGGGGGAAATGCAGAAAATTTGCTCAGAAATCCGAAACAGAGCCTCAAATTACCGGGGGGCCGGAGCCAGCGCTCGGGCGGGCGCCGCGAGGAGSAGCCGCCAAATGCCCCTCGCTGAGGTCGCCCACCTCGTCCGGGCTCTTCCGCCTCCGCTGGACGGGAACGGTCAGCAGAGCCCGGGGTTTGCCGGCCCGGACGCTGGCAAGAGCCGCGACGCGGGGAGGGGATTTGGGGATGCCCCTCGGATGCGCCCCCGGCCCGGCGCGGGGCTCCGGCTCAGGATTCCCGAGGGTGC
>NW_028186534.1:10776514-10779283 GCF_003343005.1 Rhea americana
GCTTTGTTCAAACTGGAGTTTTTTTATGTTCTTTTTTTTTTTTTACAACGCATGCTAGTTTTAAAATGCCTTTTAAGAAAATTCTCTACAGAACTATGTATTAAATTTCTTTCCGATTCACGCGCGTTTCTGTATCAGGAGCATGTTGTCACGCGCCAGATGGAGCTAAATAAAAATACCACGAGTTCTAGAGCATACTGATGTGATAGATATATAATAATTAGGATGTGCYGTAAAGCCATTAAGACTGCAAATCTGAAATATCTATTATATTTTCTCTATCTCCCAGTCTATAACATTTTTCAGAGCGTGTTGACAGCTGGCAGCACTAGCATTCAGCCACCTCTTGCCAGGGCGCACGCAGACTGCGACAGCGGCGCGGCTCGCGCCAGCCGATAACGTCGCAGCCGAAGCAAAGCCCCGGCCCCGCGCAGCAGATGCGAGAGGAGCAAACCAGGCGCTGCCTCACCGCGGTGAAAAGTCTCGCCTCGCCCTGGCTGCGATTGACCCCCCCGCCCCATCCCCAGCAATTTAAGCTTGTGCTGAACCTGTTTCGATATACGAACGTAAAGATTTTGGAGACCTGCCAGGAGCGCGCAAGCCGCAGCATAACAAACAGGACCGCTTCCCTGCGCGGCTGCTTTCCGTCCTCTGGAAACAGCTGTGCTCTGGTGTCTGCGAGGCGCAGCCCAACGCTGTGCACTCTGAAACCTATCAATGGCTCTTTGCACGAAACTAMTGCCTCTAAACAAACTCCGTCTTCTCTTTTCCTTTGCTTCGGCCTAAGAGAGCAGCTCTGGGCCCTGCCCATGTTTCCACCCACCCTTTTTGCAGCAGCTCTTCCAGTTGCCAGGAGACATGTGTCATGTCGGTGCTTCTTTGCCAAAACACCAGAATTAGCCCAGCTGTTTACACGGAGCAGTTTATTTTTATATATATTTGCATTAAGCCAAAAAAGCAAAACAAACCCCCCCTTCCCCCCCCAAAAAAAACCCAAAGCCCAGCAGCTGCATGGCACTCGGCTTCCCCCTGCTTCCCCCGCACTGCACAAGGGGTGAACGACCAGCCAAAGCAGAAAAATTTGGTCCGCACCAAACCCAGCCGACGGCAGCTTTGCAAACGCCATTTTGCAGCAGGGTCTCAAGCCGCTTCGCGCCACGGAGCTTCGGCGCACCCGGGCTCGGCGCTGAGTATCTGCCGCTCTCCGTGTTAAGGGGCCCAGGGCAGCCCCACTCCCCCCTCTCGTAGCTGAGAAAAAAATAAAGCRGAAGTTTCATGGGGGGGTTAAATAACTTGAAGTATTGCAACAAGTCCCTTAACTCGCTTGTGTGTTTTTTCCACGCTCTGGGGAAAAAAAAACAAACAAAAAAACCAGGGTTTTGGGCCCGCGAAGGTCTCCGGCCGTGTTGTGGCCGGGGAGGCACCGGCGGCGTCCCGCTCCGCCGCGGCGAGCCCGGGGCCCCGTCCCGCGTGGGGAGGAAGGTGGACGCCACCTCCCCGGGAGCGAGGGACGGGGAGGCTTTTCCTACCTAGTTAAACGTGCTGAGAAGCTGCAAAGGGAGTTTACTGGATTCCTCCCCTGCGGCTTCGCTTCAATGTGCTGTGACTCATTAAAAACTAAAGCAGGGGAGCAGGGCGTCCGCTGGAAACGCAGCTTTCAAATAAGTCCTAAGTTAAATAATTAAGYGGGCAGCGTTTATTTTGCGTGTCGTCTTTACTTTCCTACCAGCACCGCGGCTGAGGCCCGTCGGGCTCGTCACATGCAGCCCCTCGGCGGGGAGGACGCACGGACACGTCCCTGCCCTGGCGGGACACCGGGCTCCGGGCGTCGCCGGCGGTTCCCGGTGCGACCCGACTCGCAAACGCTTCTGCTCCGGCGGCGCCCGGGCTCATTCCCCCGCGCCGGTGGCCGGTTTTGGCGCCGCAAATAAATAGTCCAGGGCACCCGCGACCCGTCTGCTCCAGCGCACGGCGCTGCCCGCCTTTATCTGATTTTTTTTTTTTTTTAATTGCAGAGGGTCGCTTCCTTTTTTTTTGATTTTTTTTTTCCCCTAATCGCACCAGCTAAGCTAAATCCAGCCGCTCCCCCCCTCCCTTCCCGTCCTCTATTATTTAGCACTCGGCAAATGAATAATTTAGGCYGTGCGTTAGGGAGAGGAGCAGAGCAGCTCCCCGCCGGCGGCACGCAGCCCGGGCCCAGAGCACCCCCTGCCGCCGCGCCGCGCCTCGAACGAGGCGTGCACACGAATAAGGAAGGAAACGCAGCCACCGCCGCAGCAGCCGCACAACCGCTGCCATCGCTATCCAAAGGGAGGACGAATCTGCTTCCAGGGGCCTTAAAATAAATAAATGAATAAATAACTGTAYGCTTTCCCAAGCGTGCCTGACCAACCCCGCCGGGACCAGCTCTCGCTGGCGGGCCGAGGGCATCGCGCGTCTTCCGCGGCTTCGGCCCTCGCTCCTCCCAAAGCGCCGTGGAGGAGCCTGGGGTGCCCCACGGCGACACGCGGAAAACACCGCTACSGGCTCGCTTTCTCCTGAACGGGCTGCGGCGGAGCCCCGCGGCGCCGCTCGCCGGGAGAGCGGACACGCCGCTCTCCAAACCGGAGCGCTCCCGCTGCTTCCCCGGCGCCTTCGATGCGTCACCGAGCAGCACAGGCGCACCGGGGCGGCACCGCGCCGGAGCCTCGGAAACGCGCCGGGGCGGCAGGGCGGGGCGGGCCGCGCGCGGGAGCCGGAAACGCGCGGGGTTCGCCCCAAATTCCTCGA
>NW_028186534.1:10780420-10823077 GCF_003343005.1 Rhea americana
GGCTCCCGCCGCCGACGCTCGTTCCAACTAGGATAACTGGACACGCGCCTGCGGGGGCGGCGCTCGTGGGGCAAGCCGACGGGGCGGCAGCGCGCAGCGGGCGTCCGTACGGCACCCCCCTTACCTGTAACATCCCCCAGATCTGTCACCCAGAAACTTTCAAAGCAAACRACGTTTTGCATTGGGTGCTGCTCGTGTGAGACTTTCAAAAAAGAGATCTAAAGATAAGCAACAACCTGTAGCACATAAACGTTTTTTTCTCTACATGTTATACTGTGTTTTAAAACATTAGGTTGACCTGCGTTCGCCAGGAGCCCTGGTGTGTAGAAATGCTACAAAAAATACTGGAAATCTTTAAGCAGCGGATCCCTCCTAGCTTGCACACGCAGGCCCGAGAGTTTGCACTCCTATGTGCATACACGAGACTACTGCATACACCAAGGAAAAGCTGCTGCACAAACTGTGCCAACAACTGTGTAACCAACCGAATTTTGTCCATCCTACTTCACTTACCTCAAAGTGTTCAGTCTTCTCTGCAGAGCAACAAATAACTGTAAGAAAAGTTATGATCGTTGTCTAAATTATAAATAATTCTATACAGTCATGAGAAGTATAAAGCAGTGCAATCTCAGAAATAAGGGGAAACTTATTTTGGATCAAATTAAAATCTCCAATAGCTTCTTAATTATTGTGAATTTAATGGTATTTATCAGACTATTTCTGCCTGCATCTTATTAGATACTTCAATAGCTGCCCTGAGAACAAATCTATTTAGTTATACAGCCATAAAATACGAAAACCAGGTTGAATTCAGAGTGCCTTATTACATCCTAATTGTTCTGCTTAATTTTTGTGCTAGAAAAAGAACAGTACCATAGTTCAGCACCAATACGGCTATGCATCAGCTAACAAGCGTGTTAAAAGGGAGCGAGATACCAAGGCTGTAATATGCTACTATAAACTGGGATGCTGAAGGCACGCACACGCACGCACCGGTAGGCTTCAGCCAAGGGAAAAGCACCACACTGCTGATACAAGAGGGTGAAAAGGAGACGAACAGCAGTGGGAAGCGTAAGACTTTGGACTCGCACACGGAGAGACCCTCCCAACCGCAGCAGGCTCCAGCGCGCTCACCTCCAGCTTTCCAGGAGCTAGGAAGAAGCTGCAGCACTAAGCTGGGGCAGCTGCTAAGAGGACAAAGGCCAAGGACTGTAAATTCAAGCACGGTCGCAAAGTAACTCTCCCTTTTGTGAATTTTCCTGCGCCTCTCACCAGGTTTGGCTCATTTTCACCCGAGCTGGCAAGGCCCGGGACCAGAGAAGAATCATGGTGTATCTCTTTGCAGGTCATGAATGCTTGAAAGAAGTACTAAGCTACTGCTTCTACCGAACAGGGACACACACAGTATAGCATTTTATGGAATAATTTTAATTTCTCAGACACATCTTACCTCTACTTGTTATCTGAAGCAACACCTGAAGGCCAGTTTCTTCTCAACTTACCTGGCACAGCTTCTGCAGAGACCATGCTTGCTTGCTGGATGGTCAAAGGTGATTAACATTTACAACAGACTCTTTTTACAATTACAGGAAGATTATGACAATGTTTGGCCAAAAGTCAAAGTTGTTTCTTTCTACTTAATAACATTACATAATGTCCGTAACAATTTAGCGTTTACAAACAATTAAAACATTCAAATAAGTCTAGTAGGTGATGTCAGGTGAGTAAACCACACTGAGAGCTAATCCATTTTTTCAGCGAGACTAGCGTCCTCATGCAGGCTGTCATTGAAGGCCTGGGTGCCAATTCAGTAACAGTGTGTTTGCTGTAGTAGCCTGAAGGAACAGCTGTCTGTATGCAAGAAAATGTTCCAATTCATGGAATTTTTCTATATATCTAATAGCAGGATCAGGACCTTACAAGTGATTTTTTTTAAAAAAAAAAAAATCTGCCCATGCAGAAAAACATTTGAAAGTTGAACAATCAATACAAAGCGTGAGAAATGCACCTTTTCCGATTTTCATGTTCATAGTCAAAAACGTGTTCCTGGTTGTATTTTTGAAATGATGCTCCAAATTCTGTGGTTTATGTTATACCTTCCACTGAAGCCCATCGCTAACTGTGTTTGAGGGAGAAGCCTTGCCCTTGGTGAAGCTACTTCATTAAACCTATACTAGACCAAAATAAAATGCTTTTAGTATCTCTTACAAGAAGCTTCCATGCTTAAAAACAAAACAAACCAAACCCCACCATCCCTTCATCTTAGTCAACATCCCTAAGACAATAATGAAGTTTTAAGATTCATAAAGTTGCACACCTCCAAAACACTGACAAAACAAAACAATATAAAAGAAACAAAGTGCATCTTTAGGAAACGGCATCCCCTCAGGTAAACTAATCGTTTACTGTACCAAGAAAAATAAATCCAAGAGGAGAAAAAAATTTAGAGAGAAAAATACATTAGCAAATACAGATAAATTTGTTTTTAATAAAGGAGTTAATTTTCTTTCAATCCTATATAAAACAATAGCAATTAAAAACTTCATTTTTGAAAGTAAAATATTTACATATGAACAAGTAACTGTGCAAAATTTACATGAAAAAAATGGAAAGACAGGATTTCCTAAAAGACAAAATAAAAGGGGTGTAACAGTTGTCAGATGTTGATAAAAATACTGATCAGCATTCAGTTTACACGCAAGAGAGTTAAATTCTACCATGAGAGTTCACACAAAGAAAGCCAAAGTATTTACAGTCATAAAAGTACTATCAATAGACAATTTAATACAATAACCTCTGAAAATATAAAGAACCAATTAGTATATTTGTAATAAAAAAATAGGTACAAAGAAGGGACTTTGCTCTGGACATCTTTAAAGTAGGCCCACAGCTTGCATACAGTCTTTTAGCAAAATAATTATAGTTTACATAGCCATTTTTATGTTATGTGCCAAAAATTATGTACAATTACTGACAAAATACACCAACCATTTTTCAACACTTGATTCACACTGAGAAACAGTCTTTTGATGATTCCTCTCAACTTTGATTTTATTTAATCTAAGCTTTCACTTTAGCTAAAAAACACAGTGCAAGTAAAATATATTTATGCTGAAAAGGTTTCTCTTTTTTTCCTTTTTTTCCTTTTTTAACTTTACAGCTTTACAAACTATAGCAAATAAAATGCATTTTTACAGATGCTGCTAAAACATTCAGAAGTAACCCTCCTTTATGGGATTTCAGGGCCTCTAATAAGCAATAATGTGATTAAAATTGAGGTTATGTTTAAAATTAACTGTATATCCCTCTAGATTTTGAACATTTGGGGGAAAGATAAATATTCTTAAAAATCAGTTTGCTTTGCTAACTGACTGTTTAAAAAAAAAAAAGCTAAATGAAATGAGGTCATCTGCTGTAGACATATGCCTATATAATTGATTTAGTTGAATAAAACTGAACTAAAATGCACAATTAATGTCGAAACTGCTACAGGGCTGACAAAGGGTAGCTAGTTATTTGCTAAACGATTCCATCAGTCTTTATATATGGCTTGTTTGGCAAGAAGGCCACTCAATCAAGAGATGAGTTAAAATTTAATTGTCCTTTTATAGTATCCACAGGCCTTGTAAGTATCCTCACTGTTACAGAAATGTATTTCTCTTATACCGAAGAGTTTATTTATAAACAGGAATATAAAACTGTTCCATGTAAAGAGGTGGTTGTTTTTTAAACAATATCCCATTTGCTTGTTACAAAAAGGCGTAATTTGCAAAYATATAAAAAATGTCCTCAGGCGGCTCTCCGACAAAAATACCTTGATCTTTTCCATTTTACTTAAGGAATGCTTTATATAGCAATAGTGAATGGCTTGTCTCTCGCTCGTTTTCTAAACAAAATATGAGGTCCCTGAGGTTCACCCGCGTTATCCTTTGTCGCGTAAACTGTCTGGTTGTTCCAACTCCAGAGCTGCCTGGGACTGCTGCACTTGAACCAGATCCCTGGAAATAAGAAGAGCAGATAAATCAGAACATGTCAATGCCCACAGGAAATCTAAAATTTCAGAAAGAAACATGTAAGGTAAGAAGTGACTACAGACATGAAGTTATCAAACAGTCAAACCGTTCTACCAGATCAGAGATGTTTTTAATTATTATTTATAAATAATAACTGAATAATCAAAAGTTTTCAGTGACATTTAATGTATATATTAAAAAAAAAAAAGGCAGAATGATCTTCTCTACAGATAACCCCACAAACCAAACCAAAAAAAGCTAGACAGTACTCTCATTTTTCTTCACAAGGTTGGCACAGAGAACCCCAGGGTGGCCTCTGGAGTTCTTGATGAACTGGGGAGCAGTCCTATGCACCTGGTTTGGGGTGTAAAATATTGTCTTAGCTCCCTGCCATGATCTTCATGGCACAGTGCCATGAGCTCTGCCTTTTGGTGGCAACAGCTGTGGCCATACTCAGGATTATATTAGGAAGCAGCTGTTCTGGACACTCTCAGACATTCACTAATGATCTCTGAATTCCTCTATCATTCAACAACACTTYTCCCCCCGGTAGTCTGCCACACTGATTTGCAAGGGAAGTGAGTAGCGTACTATTATTTGTCACTTTGAGGAACAGAAGGAAAGCCATTAGATTTCTTTGGAGATGCCCACATCCCTTCTGCAACTGTATCCTGGATGATAACTGAACTTGCAGAACAGCTCCCCAGGTTTAACTGCAATGCCTTTTTATTTGCAGGAAACAGTTCTTTGCAGTAGTAGGCTTGACGCTGGCAGAAGCACGCGGTCCAGCAAGGACAGCTGAAGAGAAGCACASGTCAGAACAGCAACGACCCAGAAAAGTTCTGAAGCAGCTTCCTGCTCTTCCTTACCAGCAGARTGGCAGTGGGAGTAGTACGGCACAGTCACCAGTAGATGGCACGCACAGACCGAGAAGTCAACATTCATCTCAATTTTAAAGTTGGGAATATTTTTGGCAGTCGCCTCTTCTACGTGGGTTTATATGGTAATAAAGGTGTTCTGAGTGGTTGGAAAGTGAGTGTTTCTGAGACTTTATGGATTGTTTCCCCCCCCACATTACTAGAATTSTCTCTTTTAATGGGACTTCCATATCAAGTGACACTAGAAAGTCCAAAAACACTCCACCAGTGAACAAATACAGATTTATCTGCCTGAAAGTTCAGAGTACTTCGAAGTAGTGCTCTAAATAAGAGCACACCAGACTTGACAAAAGCCAAAAATATTYACAGTGTAAGAACCACATGAAACAGTTGCTGAGAACCACACTCAAATCCTCCACGTCAAAGTAATTATTTATGATTAGTATATATTACTGATTAGAAAAAAGCAATCAAACTTGTGTTGGAAATTGCCATCAACCAGTTAGTGTTACCCTACATTCAGTGCAGCTTTTCTTGCTTCAACACAACACTAAGAATAAAGTCAGACTTTTGTTTCTAAAGCAAGTTATCCATTGAAGCAGAAAACATCAAATCATTGAAGTCTTGTAGTTAGGAGACCTGTTTACAAGTTGGATTTTCAAAGGGGTATTTTAAAACACTTGTATAAATTAGGTGCCTAATTTCCATCAATTTCAATAGACGCTAGAGGATTCAGGATAGCACAGGATGCTAACTAAATTTTGTCAAATACATACAAATTAATACTAATGAGTCTATAGAAAGAATATGTTTTTAATATGCAAAAAAAAAAGTAGTCTTAGTAAACCGTAGTATTTTAAATGCAAAGATAAAGCTTCAAGTGCTTTTTAAAAAGGACAGAACTATGCCATTCCTGTGGCACAGAAGGAGTTAATACGCTTTTTGGTAACTTTCAATTAACCTGTTTGGACACAGAATTCTAACACAGACAGCARCCTATTTTGTTGAATTTTGAAACAATGCAATTACTATTTAGAAGTGATTTTATGTGTAATTAAGATTCAGTATTCTTAGACATCAAAAGCTCACATTTACAAATCTGTGTCTAAGTAGTGACAAACCTTATTTTCCACACTCCTTGTAATATGCTTTAACTACAAACTGCATACAAATGGCRACAAGTGGAGCTCAATTTAAAAATGTCAAGTGACACAGTAGCAAAAGCACAGCTGTGAGTCTATCAGATCAAAAGCAGCTGGTTCTTAATTAAACAGACAAAAAGATTAGATTTCCAGGGAACCTGTAGTTAATTGGTTAACCGGTAAGTGATTAATCTAGGATAACTAAATTAGTCAGATTTAGATGAAATACAAACAAGTGTTCACAGTAGATGTAAAATCCATTCCATAATCTAAGCGACATTGACAGACTATTAAGGTTGCACAGTTGAGCATGCATAAGTAGTCAGTGTCACTGCATGAGATACTTTAATATAGTCCTCAGAGATCATATCATTTATTTAAAAATCTATCTTTGTAAAAGTATAGCATGTTGTATGTTTTATAATTTTAAACTACATTTATAAATAAGACTTTAGTACCATAACCTGTTAACTTGTATAAATACAAAGAAATTTACTATTCCTGACATAAGTGTTTCAATGGCCTTAAAAACTCACAATCACTTAAAAAGGTACCCAAGAGGCTTGAGTTTCTTTTWTACAAATAAGATTTACTACTATTCAGATTGTTCTGTAACATTTCATATTAAGCACAGGGAAGCTATTGCTCCCTGCAACTCAGTATAAAAAAAGATGAATTCTTCTGAAACAAGAAGCTTTTCTAGAGTACAAATAGATTTAGTAGTAAAATTCAGGATGCTCAGAAAGTAATAAACAGAG
The DNA here is from genome assembly GCF_003343005.1 of Rhea americana. Classification (NCBI taxonomy): domain Eukaryota; kingdom Metazoa; phylum Chordata; class Aves; order Rheiformes; family Rheidae; genus Rhea; species Rhea americana. The sequence goes on from NW_028186534.1 coordinate 10,787,212, forward strand.
TTATAAAACCATTGCTATCAGACACAAAAATTTGTGGGGAAAATCCTCAAGTTATGGAAAGARTTTTTAAACCCTGTTAATGAGAATCTTCAAGGAGATTTTGCTCTTTTTAAGCATTAGAAAAAACCTACATTTTCAGTATCTTCTGCATAGAAAACAATTTTGTATCACTTAATAAATATTAAGTGGTTTACAAATACATCAGATAGCCTACCAGTCAACCTGAATTTAAACGAACATTCAACTAACCAAAACACTTGAGCACAGGATAACTTAGCCAGCAGAGATATTTTTAATTTTTAAAAGGTTGGCTTGACTGATAGGAAGAACAAAGAATATATAAGAACATCAAAATTAAACTGAATCGGTCAAACTGATCTGCTGTGGAGGTCCAAAGCAGCTACTGCAATCTCTTCCAAAAATATGGAAGTTAAGAAAAAGCTGTTCTTTCAACAGCAATAGCTCTCTAACATGCCTCAATTTCCATGAATCAGAACAGGGCAACTCAAAAGTCTTACCTCCATGTCATGAAATTAGTGCTAAAAATTGAGTCTGGTTTTGGAGCAAACAGATAATGCACCTTGAAGTTTGCTTCTGCTACTCAGAAAACTTCCACAAACTAGGGAAGAAAGCTCTAAACAGAAAGATTGTTACAGAGGCTAATGGAGCAAAATCACAGGGTATAAGGATTACTCTGTACCTCTGCCCCTGATCCAGAGCCCGGTGAATCCACTTTCCTTTTCTTTCTGGGACCAATTGCAGCTAATGCAGTCAAGTTGGCATCCCTCTGTCTCATCTGTGCTAGCTCCTGTTGCTGCATCTGCATTTGCAAGAACAAGAACAGTTAATGATTTTTCTTTAAATTTTAAACAGAAAAGCTTACGTTAACATGAAAGCTTACCTCCTTGGCCTTCTGTTTCAACCTAAGCTGTTCTGGATCTTCTTGTCTAGATCGAGACTATGTTGATAAAGGATGAAGGGAAGGATCAGCGAAGAAGACAGGAAAAAAGAAAAGACCTCAGTTACAAAGGCAGGTGTAGATGATWTATTTTACACAGTTTTTGAAAGCAAACTCTATTGCCTAACAATATTAGCACATATTTTCCCATTAAAATGTTTTCCTAMGATAAATCAGTTCTCTTAGTTTCTTGTCTCTCTGACTTAAGAACAGGAAAAATAGGAGGAACTTCAAGGCAGTCTTTCATCCATACACTCACATAAGGCAAGATTAATAATAATCAAAAAAAATCTGACTGTTGTTCTCACCCAATCTTTAGACCTGTAAAATAAGTGATTTTATCTAATTCAATGTTCAYGTACCCTTAAAAAGTTACATTTTTTTCCAGTGATTAACCTATGTCTTCACTGTTGCATTTTAGGTGCAGCAGACCCAGAATTATATAAATATGTGAAATATAGCTTCACAGAGTAACGTAATGAAGACTTAGGCTTTTGCCTCAGTCTCTTCTCCTCTGAAATAAATGGATTTACCCTCTAATCTTACTTCACAGGTCACATTTTTTGGACCTCCATAGTGCTTTTCTTCTGAAGTCTTCACTGAAAATCTTTCTTGATAGGCAGGACCCAAAACTAGACACAGTATTCCAGCTCAGATCTAACAGTAACTGAGTGGAATGAAGGTGTTAATTCACCTGTCTTAAGTGAGATTTTGRCTTTATAAACTCATACCATAAAAATCCAGATTTGTTTTGTAGATTGTCTCATCCAGAGTTCCTGCCTAGTCAGTCACATTCATCCTCTATTTGGAGCACTGATTACAACCACTAAGTCTAGTGCTTACATATGTACTTACATAAACTGCTTTCTATTTACTGTATTTCTCCAACTTGTCAAAACCATTCTGAATTCTATTCCTATTCACCAAAATACTTGTAACCTTTCTGTTCCCTCTAGGTGTATCAGTAAGCTATAATAGATTCATCTTTCTCACTATGAAAAGTGCAAAGATTAATTTTTAAGACCCACTTAGATTTTGGAAAATGCAATGAGAATAGCAAAGAAGCTATTTCACTTAGTTCACCATGGAAAGCCAAATAAAGCTGCAGCTAAAAACCCAGTTCATCAAGCTCTATCTTTGAAGAATAGAGTCTACCCCTTCATTGCTCATCCTTTAGAATGAAAGGGAACTCTCTACTTTTGACGTCAAAAACGACACTTTGCAAGTTTAAGTACGAAATCCAAGCACTTGCCTTTGCTGCACGCATTAAAATTTCCCTTTCTTGTTCATCTTTACGCTGCTTTTCTATTTGATCAAGTTGTTCAAAGAACTTGAGCTGTGCTCGAACGTCACTTGCTTGTTCATATCTTTCATCATCCTGAAAACACAGCAAGTGTTTCTCATTACATATTTTAAAAACAAAGCTGTTAGCTTGTACTGTACTGTAGAAGAACATATACATTTAAAGCACAAATGTTCACTTTGTCCTTTTCAAACAAAAAAGCGTATACCTAAACCAAACCAGCTAGAACTCTTAAAAAACATTTTGTTCTATTCCATGAATTCATTGGATTTTGACTTTTAAATTATCATCATCATAGCTTTAACCTCACAAACATACTTTAGAGGGTTTGGTTTTTTTGCTTTTTCTTAGGCATTTACACCTGTTAGGAACGCATGTTTCGGGCAACAGTCTCTCGAGAATTAAAAGCAGAACTCCCTAGTCCCACATCCACCTCAGCAGCATTAAAAGATGCAGACTGCTCATCCAAATAAGACATGACTATTTGTATGAGGAATGGGTGATCGTGATAGCTTGTTTATTATTCAGGTACTTCTTCCCATACAAAGTGCCTTCATTAATATGGATTACCATCAAAATGGAGCAGAAAAAATTCTTCCTGTGTGCTGATACTGGGGGAGCAGGGATACCAAATAATACAAGCCTCAGTGCTAAATGTTGTTGCATCCTCTCCTTGCTGATGTAGTYATATAACTGGGCTTCCATAATTAAGAATATACCCTTCTTAGAAGATCAGTGTAGCCAAAGAGTATTTCCTTTCTAAGAAATATTAACTGTGTTCAGTGATTCACCTTTCTCCCCCTGAGTTTCCTTCCAGCACCTGGTGGGCCTACACAGACTGGATTATAGAAATAAAGGGACATATAGATACTAAAACACTACCACACACATCAGCGCATGCAAAAAACCCCAAACAACCAATGCTCCTGAAGGCAAGTTTCTAAGGGTATTTTGGCAGGAGACCAAAATTTGGTTGGTAGATGCTGTACACTACACTGTACACTTGAAGAAAGGAAATTAAAAATAGCATATACATCCATCATATCTTCAGCTTTACAAGGGGAGATGTGATGCTGAACCTAAAGATATGAAGTATAATGCTCAGGTGTGGTGAACCAGACTAAGGACCATCTTTTTTCTGCCTATCCAATTGTGCAAGCACTGAATAGACTCTAAATATTTGACATAATAAATAAGAGTGTATGGGGGGGGAGGGGGAAGAGAATTCCTCTGCATTTGTTTTTAAAACACTTTGTATACACAAGCTGAAGCTTTCTAGTCATCCGTTGTATTAATATCTTAATTTAAGATGAATCAGTTGAGGAGAATAAATGAATAAATCAGGAGAATAAATGAGCTTTGTAGAATGAGAACATCAGAACATAAGCATTGAGGCCAATACGATAGCCTGATGAATGTTAATTATTGTACAATTAAAGTTACCTTGTAAGAAATGTTCTTTTGTTGAGCAGTCTCTGATAATTTTTCCACAAGGTTTTGTAGTCTTTGTTGTGTAGCATGTGATACATAGCTAACTACATCAGGATGGATTTCYGTTATTCCATGTTTTTTACCTATGATCAGAATAAAAGTTAGCTATTTCATAACTAACTTAATAYAGCTAAACATCTGGCTGATCTAAGCCGTGGAAATGTAAATGCTGTTTGCAAAATAAGACTTTCATGTATTTCTCAGACCAGCATTAAACAGGAAATGGTATAAATGTAAAAGTTTGTATTAGCTTAAYAAAATCCTAAACATATTACTAAAGACTGTATGCTGCAAAATAACAAATAAATGAAGAATGCTTTCTGATACAGCAGCAATTACAATTCCTCAAGAAAATACAACACAACGGTTAGTAGTTTCATAAGCTGAATGATTGCCCACAAACACCAGAATATACAAAAGATAAGTACTCTAGCAAGTTTTAAAATATCCAAATCAATTTCTATGGAAAAGGGCCTTCTATTAAATAYAAGATTAGGGGAATTTTCATATATTAAAGCTCAAAAAAGCTTCAGCTTACCTATTTCTAATATCCTCCTTTGTAAAGGTGCTGAGAAGAGGAAGGTTTCATCTTTACAGGACCTTGTTAACGTGCCCACTAGCTCAGAGTTTGTCGCCAATATCCGMGCACTTTCCTCGGATAGGTTGACTCCAGCCATTGATGCAACATCATTGATGTCATCATCATCCCTGAGGAAAGGAAAAACTCATTACAATCACAACATTACAATCATAACATTTAGGGCCTGTATCTTATACATGCTGCTACAACACAACAACTGTATATATAATGAAAGTTTCACAACAAATTGCTTAGATCGAAAAGCAACTTTTAAAAACACATTTGTGTACTACAGAAAACACAGTAAACCTGGATATTTTATTTCATTTCTGCATTTTATTTTGTAATAAAAYCAAACATCATTTGATTCCACAGAACAGCACCAGAAGTACTTCTGCCATTTTGTGCTTCCTGACTTTCTCTCAAGATCTTTTCTTCCGTAAGATTTTAAYGTATTGAAAACCAAGAGACTAGATACATCACTACAACAAAGCAAAAATAAACTACACTCATCACTGTAACACAGGCTACTCATCAGAACAACCTGAGCAGAGTTGGGAGGAGCGGAGGAATAAATCCGATTTGCTTGTCCAGACAAGAATTGTTTATAAGGTTTGATATTTACCCTCAGTGCCAGCTGAATGCTAAACCAGTCTGGCATAAGTATGTCCACAGCTGTTTATAAAAAGTCTAAGTAGCACACCTGGTTACAGAAAATTCATCCCAATTTCTTGCAAGTTTGTCTAGCCTGATTCAGTGCCACTGGAATAAACAGAAAGGCTCCCCTCGAGTTCAGCGGGCTGTTCAGGCCACATGAGCATGCATAAGTATTTGGTTCCTTACCTAAAAGAACCTCCCCCAGGCTCTTTCAGTTTATTTTTCTGAGCAGCAGCTACTTGCGTTGAAACAGTGGCAATAGCTTTGTTTCCAGGTAATACTGTTGGTTTTACCACAGGTACTGCAAGAAGAAAGAAAAGATTTGTATTCCGTGTATCAAGTTTGTGCCAGAGTTCAGATTTACAAACGAGTCATGGGTAGTAGTGATAACAGGTCTGGGACAAAGGTTTTCCCTCAACAGTGTCTGTTAGCATTTCATCCATCTGAAACAGGATCCTCCCACACACCTCCAGTACCTAAACGTTTTCTGTGGCTGTGAACGTTACCCTGACTAATTTGTACCCCCTCCACTATGGCACCGTGCACTGAAGGGTTTAGCAATATAGTACCATAGCCGTCAGAAAGCTATGGAGCACTTAARAACCAACATTCACAAAACAAACTTTAGTTAATGTTATTAATACAGCATATACCAAATATATTGACTTCTTACCTGTCTGAAGTTGATTCAACTGAATCTGTTGAGGAGTAGTAAGCATAATACGACTATGTGGTTGCCGCAGTGCTACCATTGGTGTCTGTGTCAATGTCACCTGTGGAGGCCTTATCAGTGCCCCTGTTTTTTGAGACTGTTGGATAACCTGCAGATGGGTGGAAAGGAAAGAGATGGAAACTATCTGAGAAACAACTACAAATAGGAGGCTAAGAATCAGGTAGAAAGACCAAAACCTTACAATCAACTTTTAGATTGTTGTTGTCTAAACATATCTGTCCAGCAATCTCGGATTAGCATATTTTGAAGTATTTTTTAAAGAAAAATTAGATGCATTATACCTCGCAGAAAAAAAATGTTTTTTTACATCACAACTGGAATAATCAACAATCCATTTCTATTAAAAATTCACATGTAATTACAAAAGGTCCAGCTAAACTTTTCACAAGTAGTTTCTACATATAGACCCGACACACTAGACCTGCCTGAACCAGCTGCAGAACCAGAAATAATGGAGACATGGTACAGACAGTCCAGATACTTCTAGATATTTTGTCTTCATCCAGAAACAGCATAAGCTGCCCCTGTGCAGCACCGCACTACGGGTTTTGTTAGCTTGGACTCAGCCTCACACAACYGCTGCCACACTGCTTGTGAAACTGAACTCAAAGGAAGGGCTGCACAGACCACGCTCTACTCTACATCACAGAAACACCTGAACTTCCATGGAGGTATTCAGACCAACTTGAAATAACTGAAAAACATGACCACATTTTAAAATCTCCTTATTAACTATTTTCCAATTTGTTTGTCAAGCTGACATACACACACCCTTACACATTTTAGGGTGTGTGTGTGTGTGTGTGTGTATATATATATATTTATATATATATGTGTATATATATATATATGTATACACACATATATACACATACACACCCCACATGTGGTGAATTACTGAACTCAAAATACGGTTGTAAAGCACATAAAAAGGGAACTCCCTCTTTTCAGCATGATTGTCAACTGCACTCAGCATAACTTGCTAACTTGAAATTCAATACTACAGAGTCATTTATGTGAGTCAGCCTTCTGGCCTTGACTAGTTTTCAGAAATTCTTTTTTTTGCAGCAGTTCAAAAGTAGTCTACAAACTCTCCTTATTTCACAAATTCAATTTCCCTAATTCTGCAACTCAGTTTATTTTTGCTACTATTCCATATTTTAATGCTTTTATTTTTTTAAAAAAAAAGGTCACAGGCCAAATATGCAAGCTGTTTGCTTGTAAATGCAGCACTGAGTTAGTGAATGTTCAGTTCTTAACCTTGTCTACGTTTCTAACTCCTTTGTAGATAATACCTAGGTTACAGAGTTAGTAAGATCAATATAATCATTATTTTTTCTTGCAAGGTAAGAGTCAAAATACTTTTTTAAAGTCCTAGATTGATAAAAGTGWCCTCTCCTATTCATTTTATACAAAAACTTCTGGATACAGAAAGACAGTAAAGTGGCAAATGTTCTATAGTGAACATTCAAGTATTAAGAAGCAAAAAACAAACAAACAAAAAACTATCAAGTTAGCCACGTATATTAATACGTATTGAACAGAAAGCTTATACTTAGTCAGTGTTCTGCTATCAAAAGAAGAGAAAAAGAAGTGATCGACAACATACTCTGCTGTCCTGAATAAAGGCATCTTTTCTCCTGTTTTGGGTTAACTTGTTGTTAGACTTATGAAATGTGACACAGAAGATCCTTCAGGACCCTGCTTTCTCATGCATATGCAGGGATTGAGAGAATCCACCAATATTTCATGATAAAATAGGAGATAATGTAACACTTTAATCAAGAAACCGATTTAAATCATAATTTTTCTTAGTAGCTACTCTCTCTAAAGAGTTCATAAAGATCTCCAACTTAGCTAAACAACTAATTTAAGAAGAACAGTTGCTGTACTCTGAAAAAACAACAGTGCAGTAACAGAAGATGCACTTCAGCWTACATACCAGTGGTGTAGACTGCCCTTGTTTGCTAACGCCAACCTGAGTAGGCTGGGTTAGGCTGATTACAGGTTGTTGGAGAGTACTCGTTACAGTTGCCGTGGCCTTCCCTGCTGTGCGCTGAACTGAGGGGCTTAGCATCACCGCCGTAAGTGCAGTTGTTGCTTGTGTTGTGGGCTGTTGCTGTTGACTTTGCTGAATGAAAGCTGCAGAGTCTGGTGTTAACTGTCTCAAGGCAGGTAAACTCCTCTGAAAAGAAAGGAGGAAAGAATTTGCTTAAATATTTTCATCATAGATCACAGATGAAGACTTTATAATAAGTAATACATTTAATTTCCATCAATTGCATCAGTCTGGATGCACCCCTGCTTTAGAACAGAAAATGCAGTAGCAGCACACACAAATATCCTGCTACTTCACCTTTAAAGCTAGACTGAATTACAGTACCTTTACTGTGGCAACTTGGCCATCATGGGCATCTAGGTTATATAAACCCACCTAGAGCCCTCATTGTGTAATGTACTCAGTGCGTATTTAATAGTCAAAGCCCATGCTGCCTTCCTTGATTTTGTTCTTATCTATATACCAACTAAAAATCTTTGACAACTTAAAAGACATATTGGAACACTGCTTGAAGATTTCAGAATAACAGAGACCACAGTGCTTTACTAGATTTTTACGTTAGTTATGTTCTTATCGTAAAAATTCCTAATGAGCAGTTCAGGGCTGAACAAGCATTTAAGAACCCCGAAAGGTCAGCATGAAGACTGTACGCACAACTATCACTACACCCCTTGATCGTACATTAGTGAGTTACATTATTATGATATAGTGTTATTGTACTTTCTCTGATTTTCAAAGACGTTTCAGAATAAATATTATTTTAAGAGATGTCCAATCACTATAAAATTTATGCCACATGCCATTATTATTGAGAGGTGACAAGTCTCCTGCTTATCCATACAAACAGGTTACAGCAGAGGCATCGAAGCATGAGTTTGTTCAGGAGATAGTTTTCTGTATTACTCAATCCTTAGTTTCCATTCCAAGACTAAAAAGCGATAGTAAGTCAATTCATCGGCTTAGAGCTACAGCAAAAAAGCTGCTTATAAGCAGCAGAAAAAAAAATCCTCACTTTCATATTTCTCAAAAAAGCTACAACATTATGGTACATGTTCTATATTGACTGTGCTAATCGATCATACTGAAAAATTCTTGAAACCGAAAGGCAGAAATATTTTTAATGAAGCAAAAATCTAACCAGGTACCACTTAAAACATCCACTTACACCATTGCAGAATTCCATCTGTATTGTTAAAAGATGAGCTTCTGTTTATTGCTGCAGATARATAAGCACAGAAAAAAAATATATGGACTAAGTAACACAATTTACCTTCAGGAAAGGCACAAGGTAAGGTTGAGGTGAAGAATTAAGTTCTCTGTACAGCCTACTGGTAAAGTCTTCTGCTTCAATTTTTCCATCCTTCAAAACAGAAGATCCAAATGAATGAACTTATAGACATTAGCTTTTTAGTTACTTGTAGTTTTATAGTAGTATCAGTTCTTCGAATGCAGTTGYAAAGTGCAATATATGCCAGCCGCAGGGAACCAAAAGCTCAGACAGCCAAAGATCACATTTTAGAGTAAAACTAGACTATGTAATTGATGTCAATACAAATTACAACTGCAACGACCTGCAAGCAACTAACTATTCAATTGCTTGGAATAGCCTGGCAGCCCAGTCCCTAGCACTCTTTCCCAAAGGTACTACAGTCCCTCCATTTCAAACGACTGAAATTGTGCCCATCATATGCTCAAAAAGCAGGTATCTCTCATAGACTTAGTTATTCATTCCTCAAGGAAAGAGGCGCATCTGACTTTGGCCTTGTGACAACCTCTGTTTCTCATGTGGCAGCATTGGACATATGCAGCCAGTAAGCAGCTCCATCAGAAATTACATGACCTATCCTAACTTAAAGGTTACTCATACCTTAGCTAAGCAATGTTACTACTCGCTCTGTAAATATTAAGTATCTTGAGCTTTAACATTAGCTTTAGAAAATATTATTTACTATTTATAAACGTCTGGGAATTCTTGTAGTAGTAGTAGTAGTAGTAGTAGTAGTAGTAGTAGTAGTAGTAGTAGTAGTAACAGTAGCAGCTGTAGTCTTCCCTCAGGTAAATAGTTCATCTTTCTATTCATTAGGTTTTACCAATAAAAATTGTAGAATTTAAGAGAGTCAATTACATCACCTGCATTTTAATTTAACTTATAAGTCAGTGACAGTAAGTTAATAGATGTTATGCGTTAATCCTCATGCATTAATATGAGGCAGAAAATGTTCAAGTTATATGCTTCAATTTTCCTTTAAAGCTTGTATTTCAATTCAGAAGTAGCAAAGTTCCAATCTGATTATCTAACATTTCATAATCTTTCTCCTCTCCATTAAAAAAAAAAAAAAAAGTCTAAATTCGCTCAGATAGTGTTTCTTACCACTTTCAATGAACTTTTCTTACCAGCAGGTTCTGTACTAATTCTTTCACGTTAGCTGCAGTTTCTGACGACTGTTTTCCAGATGATGCCAGTTTTATTAATGTAGACAGAAAGTTTTTACATTTCTTCACATTTTCCATAGTTTCCTGTTGGGGGCGGGGAGAGGGGAAGACATTCAGAGAAAATAAGAAACGCTCTAATACATGATCTGATCATAAGCTCTGAGAAATAAAGTCCTTCTCCAGTTCACCACTGCAGAATATTACCTATGGATCCATTTTCCTCACAGCTTACTCAGAGACATAATCAGATCAAAATTACTACCTTGCTTCATACATGTACACACGTATTTTACCTTTTTTAATCAAAATGTAATTAATTATGATTCCTAATGAATTTAGGGAACATAAAATATTTCAGGAATGGTATATTAAGTAAAAAATATGCATTATAACAGGACAGAAAACAAGAAAGCTGTTCCTTCCCATTGCACAGCATAACACACTGATTCTGTCTTGTGCAGTCTTAGAAATACGCATCTTGAACAAATCAGTGCCAATTTCTAATCCCACTTAATACTGATTCTATTTGGCTGCACTGACTGTTTCACTTTTCTACAAAGATGTACCTAATATGTTAAAAGGAAAAAAACTCTGCTATACAAACTGATACACAAATTAAAATGATTATTTCTGCAGCGGTCAAAATTCAAATGATGTGTTTACATGCTGTGTAAATGATATAGTTCCTGCTAAAAAGTCACTTTTTTCCAAGATCAATAGTTCACAGAACTCTTGCATCTTTACTACTCCTCATTCTGATCTGTATGCGTGTAGGTGGATGTACCAAAACATGTTCTAAATGCACTCAATATCTTAAGCTGTAACTATCATCTTACTGTGGCAGCAGTGGAGGTTGCCGTTGTTCCTTGCACAGTTCTCTGTGGAGTTCCAGTTTGTACAGCTGCTGCTGTCCCCAGTGCAGTTGTCTGTGCAGTACCACCCAGAACGATCTGAGGCTGCAGAAAATGCACGTGMGATTATTATACTTGAAATGCACCAACACCTACTTTCTTGTACCAAACAGAAACCAAATCAAAGGAGAGTAGAACATCTTTCACAGCTGCTATGAAAAGTTGCTGAACTATCAGCTATCTGTTGCAGTGGCAAGAAAGAGCCACCAGATGGCACAAAACACTACACATTCAAAACTGAAATCCTGAAAGTTGATTAAGAACTGCATGATCTTTGGTTACTGAATAAAATGGTAAAATACAACCACAAACATTCCCTCGCACACTGGTGTTTCAAAACACTTAAAACATTTCTATCAATGYAATCTTTTTGCCTGTTCTCTTAAATGCCATTTAAAAAATCCCTTCCTTTTAAAAACGGCCTAATACAAAAGCCTAGATCTCATCTCRGTCTATTCACTGAATAACTGGACAGAACACTTTTCTACTTCAACAGAAAAGCTGGGAGTCCAGAACAAAAATACCACCTTTAAAGAATCAACACTGTAAACAAGAACTTCTGATGCACACAGTTCATTCACTAACCTCTAACACACTGTAATTACTAATGACAATCCAATCAGAGAGATAGTAATTGCTATAACACTAAAATTAGCTCTCAGAATTTTAATAGATCATTTGTAAACTTGCTCTTATCCACAGAGTCATAAGAAAAGAGGCTCTGGGGTTGCCAAAGCTAACTTTCATTGGAATTTTGGGAAACCGAAGGAGATAAGGATTTAATTTGCTTCAGTTTTTGAAAGCAGGATAAATGAAGACCACAGCACATTCATTGCAGAAAAAAATGCAGATAGAATGATGTTTTTCACTTGTATAGCAGCAGTGTAAATGAGGGAGACTCAGCCAGGTAAATTAACTCTTTAGATCTGGAAAGATCATGGACATAAGCAAATGCTCTCTGAGAGGGGGAAGGTTAAACAAATGCATAACAAAACCTGCATGTTTTAAACGAGAACATGCTAATCTTGTCTACTTGAAGRATGAAGAAAGCATAGTGAAATAGATTAGGTGACAGCAATCGTATTGTGTCAGGGTTGTCTTGAAGTCATGTTGAGAATTTTATACTTTTGTGATGATTTTAAGCTCAAAAAAAAGTCTGTAAGAAAGCCTATCATTAATACAGACTAGGATAATAGAAGAAACTCCTCTCTCCTAAGAGAATGATTTATCCTTGGAGGTATCAGAACCCCTGTAAGTATATATACAAAAGCAGAGACTTGCAAGAGGGAGAAATCTTGTGGCAGAGAAGTGTATCAGTACAACCTTTTTGTAATTGTAAGTTTTGCTGCAGATAACAGAGGGCTGATCACACAACTAACATCACAGCTCCAGATCCAAAGGAAAGAAGGGAAGTGGTGTCACTTTGACAAAGAAAGCATAAAGGTATTTTATTTAAGCCAGTTCTGTGATTACACAAACTATAAAAATCTGAACTAGATTAAGATCTGCACATGTTTGAGGAAGGCTAATTCAGAAGGTATTTCTTTCATGCACTGAATTAGATGTATCGCCTGTAGCTGTCAGTTTCGAGCATSGTTTTCAGCTTTACCATTGATATACTTTGTATATATATACACACTACATTTCCAAAACTCACTTGCACGACAGGAGGACGCTGTAGCGTTGTGGTAGGTTGCACTGTTGTTTGAGCCTGAGACACTTGCTTGATAATAGTAGTTGGTGTCACCTGTCGCGCAATAATAGGTGTTCCTGGAGCCTTAGGAAAGCAAACAAATAAAGTTAGTTCCTATATGTGATCTGCCTTATCTAATATTTTGTCTCTATCTAGTGGCTATTCTTACAGATGCAAGAGAACTTGCTTGGACCATTATCGTAGAATCAGTAAGGTTGGAAGGGACCTCTGGAGATCATTTAGCCCAACCCCCCTGCTCAAGCAGGGTCACCTAGAGCATGTTAGACAGGGTTGCATCCAGGCAGGCTTTGAATATCTCCAGAGAAGGAGATTATAAAATAACTTGAGAGGAGAATCTTTTGTCTTATTTAATGCATCTGTGATAGTCTGTCTGTAGACACATTCTTTATTTTAATCTTACAAAGAATAATGACAGTTTGGGGAAAGTAGCCCTTTTGTTAACCACATATAGACTCAAATGGTTTCCTTTAAACAAAGCAGTTGTGAACTCAAGGCAATTCAGCTAGGAAGAAACAACATCATTTTTTGATGAAGGACAGCTATATTGTAACAAATCAGGAACAAAATGCAATGCCTATGCCATACGGAAATGTCTCTGCAGCACCAGTTTAACCAGCTGCTTCTTCACTAATATTATACCTTACTTTCTGGAGTATTCTTCACAGCAAAAGATAAACAGATTACTTTTTTGTAATGCTACAAATTASTGAACTAACCTGTACTGTTGATATTTGTACTGGAGGTGCACTGGTAGGTGTAGCAGGACGAGGAGTCATAGTATTTTGAGGCTGAGACTGGGCATGTGCCTGCGCTTGCATCTGGGCCAAGGCTTGCTGAGGGATCATCAGCAACTGTCCATTCTCGCTACGCACCAGAACCATGCCTATATATATATATATATAAAAAAAAAGACAAATAATAAATAAATAAGTAGGTCAGGAAACATACTGCCCTTTTCAAATATGAAAGAAAATATTTTGTCAGTTTCTTATCCAAGTTTGATACATATGGAATTAACGCACTGTGGAAGCGCTATGGCTAGCAAAAGTGGTTTAGAATAAAAGCGAAATACCCAGATGCCCCAGATGCATTATCATATTTTGACCAGAAGAGCTCAAATTACAGAAACACTTCTTAGTTATCAAAATGCTTGATACTGTGTGCATAAGAACACACAATAAAATAAGTTGAGGGTATTTTCCCTCCCCTCAAATAAAAATCCCACATAACTAGAGGCTAAAATTAGCAATTGTGTAAAAATTCTATTTGTTCATTCTAAGAAATTCATGTTTTATGAAACACAGAAACTAAAAGAAAGTTTTGCGATTTAGCAAGATTCCTGATAGTTTTTCTTTAAGAAAAAATTAAATGTAGGCTTCATCAGCAACAAGAACACAATTGGCTAAGTTTTAAGTTAATTTCCCATAACAAATTTTGTAATGAAAGTGGTTATAAAAGCCTAATCTTTCTCAAGCGCATCTGCAACAGACAGTACTGTGCCATGTTACACCCCAAAAGAAAAATTATAGAGAGGGAAATGAGATAGTCATTCCCTGTGCAGTCGCTCAGATCAATACACTTAGCCCCACTGGAAAGCTATAGGGAATCAGACTCTAACAGGCAGATTTTCACATGCTAGTCTCTCCCCTTCCCTTCTCCACCCCCCCCCCCCCAAAGGGGCAATCAGGATCTGGACCACATGAACTGGTTTTCAAGGGCTCATTCATTCTGCATACTCCACTCAGTCCATGAGAGCCTCAAGGGCTCACCAGCTCTGAAAAAGCCACCTAAGGAAACAAATTGGGCACCCAAAACTAGTTGGTATTTTTGAGCAAACTGCAGGAAGAAACTTCAACGTGAAAAGCAAGAGGCACTATTGAAATCAGAAAGCTTTTCTTAAGTATTGCTCAGTGAACAAAAAGTCTATATGCACTCACCAAAAAATTTAGGGAAATGCTCTAAGTAATCTCAGACTATGACTATTTTCAAATGATAGTCTAAATAGAAAAACAGATCAAGTACTGAAAATTTTACAGACGACACTTTCTAAAACTTTCCTTGGCTGGTTTGAAAGTTAGCATTCAACTGCACAAATTCACATATTTATAAAAATGACTTCAAATGAGAACAGCTTATACTAATCGATTTTCCCTTAATGTTTCCTTAGCTCTCTTCAAATGAAGCAAATAGTCACAGAGAGATGTTAAACTAATTTACATCAAAAAGGGGAACTTCAATTGTGATTTATTTAGAAGTGTTAAGCCAGGAGCGCTGTGTGATATGGACAAGAGTTAAATCTAGAAACAAATATTTGCAAACTGGCTTTCTGAAGGAAGGAGAGGAAAAGGCTATTTATCATCTTGCAGACTGTGGAACTAAATACACTTTGTTCAACTATCAGGTCCAAACCAAGTATTTTCCAAACTACCCCCAAAAGTAAGGTGTCTTTTCTTTCTATATCTTATATAGGGAGCTGCATTTTAATTAAAACAGTAAAACTACACACATCACCAGCACAGCTCACAATAAATTTAAAAACCATGAAAGTGAATGCAGAATTTGATCCTGTCAACTGCTCGTTAGGGGTACACTACATGCATCATCAGCCTCACACCACTGGGAGGGAAGTTGCTGAAAAAAAAGAAACATATGGAGAATTTCAGCATTTTAAAGACTGGAAAGTGACCCACTAGTCCAACAAGCTCATTCCCGCACAAACAGAACTTGGCATTCTCTTCCAGTGTGCAAACATAAAATACTGGAAATTAACTTATGTTCCCCATTTCTGTCATGGCTCACAATAATCAACTCAAGAAGTTAAACCTGAATCAGTGCAAATCTTCAATGTTGTTAAAACTGAAAGCATCAGTACACGCAAGTCTGATTAGAAGGGCTAGTCTGAAGACAAAGTCAAATTTTAAGGGTTGTTGACTACTGTTTACTTYCCAGCAATTGAAAAGGCAAAATACACCTACGTATCTGTCTGCTTACAGAAGCTCTTAGGTGCACACAAGTATACTGACATACCATAAGAAACTTGCTTCTTACATTCACAGTTTGGGGATTCCCTAGGGCTAATGTGCCGTCTCTGTTCTTTAGAGAGTTAAATATTTTTTCCTTACAGAAAAAACTACAAAACATACTAATTCTAGGATGGTGGTAGTGGTGGTGGTGGTGGTGGGGGGGGTTGTTTAAAATTTCTCTCAGTGCAACACTGTCTGGAGTTATTCAGAAGAGACAAGCCCACAAAGCTCACCTCCACGTGAGGCTCTCTATAGGATCAGGCCCCGACAAACAACAAACATAAGCTTTAGGCATGGTGTTTATTGTGGTATTATATCAAAATACATTCAGAAGAGGAAAAAAAAAAAAAAAAAAAAATCAGATGAGGAAGGAACTTTGTTATTAAAACCTGCCTGCAGAAGTTCACCGCTGAGGGTGCCCAACCGATCAACATAACTGACTTTTGACTGAACACTTTACACCTCTCCAGCCTTGCTGGGAGATGAAGAATTCTCTGCCCCCTCAGCTTCTCCCCCACAACCCCACTTAAGCGATCWTTTCCAATTAAATTAGTTAAAAATGTGTGTGTTGGGGGGGGGGACAGGGAAGGAAACGTAGAACTATACCCACAATGGCATTAAGCAGATTTTCAGTGAAGTTGAGAAAGCTCATCAGGGCTAACTTGATTAAAAATTAAAAWGAAAAAAAAAAAAAAAAAAACTCATTTCCCTACTCTAAGCAAAGTCACTGTAGAACTACAACAGATGCCACAGCCAAAAACACACACGGACACGCGCACTAGTCATCTCTAAACTGATTTAGTCATTGCAATGGAATAAAAGGAAGGGCCAACAGCCATATGTGTAGAAACAAAGGTACATTTCTTCTTCCTCTATTCCAAAACTTGCATTTTGATAAATACAGAGAAGTATCGTGGTCTCAAACTCCAATGCATGTAAGGGTAGAAATGCTTAATGAACCAGGCTAGTAATGACTAGCAAATACTAAGAGACAGCTAGAATTGTACCAAGTTAGCTCACTTTGCATACGACACTAAATTTAACAGAAAAGTAAGGATGAAAAAGATCTTTATGTTTAAAGTTTACCAACCAGTTTTTAGTTGCACAAGTGAATGAGTTGCTATTTGAAACCAAATGGCCAATAAAGATCATTGTTACCTTTTCCTAACGAAACATTTGCAATAGAACTGACAAAAAAAACTGTATTTAATATCTCTCTGCCTTCTTCTTCCTAGAAAGTCTGGTCATATGTACTACAAAAATCACATTCACTGTATTAAAAAATGCAAATATCAGAGCATTCTTTTTGAGTCTCTCATTAAAAAAACTAATTAAAATTACAATTAATTAACATTTTTTGTTAGAAGTTAGAGGCTTAAGAGAATCCTGAAAGAGCTTCATGTTTTAGTTCGAATTAAACAATTCGTCACAGTTCCAAAGAAAGGATTAACAAAAATTGAGTTGGATTGGTCCTCGTGCAAAAAGGACTTCTGCTCCTGACTAACGCAATGGTCACCTCATCTTCTATTCATAGAGACCTTACTGGATACCTCTTGTTTTCAAGAGAGTATTTGGATGTGAAAGTTCATTACGATATAACGCAGCTGCTTGATTCTACATTGCGTTGTATTTCCCTCTTGCTCTTTCTATTTGTTGATAATGGCATTTTCATTTACAAAGGATTTCCTTTTTTTAATAATTTGTAAAACTTGTAAAATTACGCACTGGAATAAAGAGCGAAGAGTACACATTTGACTTATTAGAAAAACACAGACAGACTTTTCTCCCCGCTGCCTTTGCCTTCCTCCTTTCTTTAAAATAYGGCACGGCAAAGCAAAGACTAAAGAAAAAATAACTATCAAAATAATAGAGGAAGAAGACTGAAAACTAGTTTTTTAGCCTTTGCAGACTACACTGATTATTTGTGTAACTCCTGAGGCATGACAGATTCTTGCTGGAGAACCAGCACACTCAAAAACACACACAAGGAAGTTCTCTCATAAGTCCTGATTACAATACTTACAGGACCCAGAGTTTATAATGACAGAGTTGAAACTCGGCAGATAATGTAGGCATCTTTAACTAACTAATCTGAGGAAATACAGTTCCACAAGTGTGACAAATTATCATCTCTTGACAGCGGCAGGTGGCCACTCGAATAGCAATATATCTAGATGTCATCCTGTTTCAGTGCAAGTGGCCCATTTCTCAGGGACTTGACTCACACTGTAGATGACATATGGAAAGACCTCACCAACTACAATTAGCATGCACACCTAAGATGTGGACCATAGAAAGGTATGCCCATGTTGGTCACTGGGGATACCAGCATGCAAGAATGAACTCTTCCACATCTTTGAAATGTGAATCCTAGAACGTATCCTATCAGATCAAAAGTGAGAGCACTGCTCTTTCTGAGGCAGATATGGAACAGAAGTTAAGAACAGATAGGTTCAAACCTCCAGATTTTGCTTATTACCCACAGTATAGCTCATGGACTAATCCAGATTGATTCAGAACTATTACCAAGAAACCTAGACTTTTATTAAGTTTTTTTCCTTTTCTTTTTTAATTATCTGAGACCTGACAGAAAAGTTAATGGATGGTCTGGAAATTGCATAGAGAATACTCTTTGCTAGGCTTCTAAGGAAATTCACTTGACAAAGCAAAAAAAGTAACTGAACTTTACTTCCAGAAAAAAAGCACACTTAGGGCCARGGAGATCTGTCAGGCAGCAAAGAATCACCTTTAATACAGAACGCTGATGTTCAGAAAAGAAAGTTCAGGCCTGAAAGAATAACTACAGGATTGACACTTCTGGTGTAAGAGAACAAAGTTCTTTCAAACATCTCTAGAAAAGAGGATTATTGATCATAAAGTCCACCAGTATCTGACAAATCTCCGATCCTATCTAGATTTGTCAGAAAAGTTCACCTGAGAGGTTATCTGAACATCAGTGCAGTTTGTACCTAAAGCTCTCAAGCCTATTCATTTGTGATAAGCTGTTACAAGCATTTGACATGGGGGGGGGGGGAGAGAATCTGACAGTACCACATTAATAGAAGAAAGCTTTTTAATAATATCCTTTCTGCATTGTCAGATGAGATTCTGCTGCAACAAAAAGGACAGCAGCGTCTAAGGTTATGCAAGCTGGTATCACACACATCGTAAAACCCATGTAAAAGCAATGGGGATGAGTCAATGCTCTTTACATGATTGGATGAGACTATATGGAGACCCCTGAATGACAAAAATCGCCTTTATAAAAGGACATTTCTGAAACTTTTGCCAAAACAAAGAGGCTAGAACACTGGACAGACAGTAGGAGCAAAGAATAGCTGCCTATACAAGCTAAAGAACAGTCAGTAAAAAAGATGTTTTGCTAGTGTCTTCTCTTGCAGAAAATGAAATTACAACCTGACACTGATGTTAATGCTGTCCAATAATCCACCATTCCTCCTCTCACTGACCAACCTGTAACAGTTATTATTCCAAGGAACAAAAAGCACAGGAAAAGAGAGGAGTCTATCAAAGTCTACTAGTTCATTACAGCTCCATAAGAATTTAGGTAATTAAAAGAATATTCCCTAAACACAGGACATGTTTTAGCAGACTTAGAATTACCTATCTATGCCAAAATAAAAGCTTCTGTAATACACCAGCAGAGGTGTAGCAGGTCATGAAGGGCACAAGCTATGCACCAAGTCATTATGTAGTGAAAGTATCGAAATACTGATTACAAATCAAGATGAAAAGCATAGCACTTTAAATGGCAAAATTATACTCAATTAGATGTTTCCRAAGATGCATTATTTTGTACCTGTTGAGAGAAATGCACCAACACATTAGACATGCTGCCAGTTTTGGCAACCTTCAGGGGTTGGTGACGGGACCCATAACACTGTCTAAGATCTCCATCAGTGACTTGGATGCTGGSATGGAACAGTGCTCTAGTTTACAGATGACAATAAATGGGATGAGCTGTTGATACATTGCAATGGAGTGCTGTTACTGAGAGAGGCTTTAAAAAGCTGAAAGAATGAGCCAATAGGAATTTCATTAAGTTAAAATAATACAAATGGAAAGTCCTGAATCTGGGACAAAATAACCCCTTTCAATAGTATAGACTGTGGATTGAAACAGCAGCTCTGCAAAAAAGAGCATAGGTGTCCTGATGGTCACAAGCTGAAAACGAGTCAGCATCATGTCTCTGCAGCAATGAAGATTAACCACATTCAGACTGCATTAGCATAAGTGTAGCCAGCTTGTTCAGGGAAGCAATCATGCCTCACCACTTTGCACTTGTGAAGCTGCATCTAGAATACCATGTCCAGTTTGGGGCTTCCCAATACAAGAGAAATACTGACACACTGGAGTGAGTGCAGCACAGGGCCACTAAAACATTTAAGATGCTCCAATGAACCCAAGTAATCTGTCCTAACTTCAAACTCCACTCTGCTTTGAGCAGACAGTTGGACAAAGTGACCTTCAAAGACCCCTTCCAACCTAAATTATTCTACAGTTCTGAAAAAGAGTGCCAATTACTAGTCACACATTCAAAGGGAAACTGAAAGTCACTTGGCTTTAACATGACACATAGCAYGGTCTGTAAAACTGGGCTGGGACTTCAACTGAGCTTCCATTAATATTAATAAATTTACATCAGTTCTTCTGTTGAATATAGTCTTAGTAGCGAATCAAGACGGGACCATGCTAAGAATAAGAGGGAAAGTCCAGACCTAACAGTTAAGTAATTTCTCAGCCATGGCCAGGGACATTCTTGCTCAGATCTTTCCTCTGCTGGTGATTTTCCTTGCGCATTGCAGATAAGGGGAAAAATAATAATAGTTAAAAAACAAACAAACAAACAAAAAAAACCCACCCAAAACACCTACCTTRGTTTAGGTTCTGTTCTTAGAACCTCAGGTGATCTGTGCTGCAGAACAAATCCAGAAAAAAAATTTATTTGACCTTCTTTGCCATCAACAAAGTCTTTGACACAATGAGCAATTCAGSTTCTGGAGTTTCATGAAGAAACTTGGGGGAGTCTTTTTGTTTTTATTTTTTAATTTTGACTTTTGAGAAAAAAAAAAATACATGGTGCAGGTATCTGCTCCTGCAAAACAATACCTGAAAACAAACCCGCTGCTATTCATGGGTTCCAATCTGTTCCAAAAGTACTCACACTAACCTTGCACGAATGAGGTCAACATGTATGAAAATGTATTAACAGTAGATTTGTTCCCTGGTAAGTTAGAGATCTATAGACCACAAAACTTCCAGGGGATGCTAGGGCTGTGCAGCACACTGAACCAACCTGAGATACCATACCAGACTCCCCCATATCTTGGTTCAGAGTAATAGGCATCCTAAAGCAAGGAATGCTGAGGTTTTGCACAAAACCATACTGAGTGCTCAGCTGCACATCTTAGATGAGCCTGCTRAACATTCAGCAGCTGCTGTCTGTATGGTGAGCAAGAACTTGTCACAAAGAAAACACCCAAAACACACAACCCTGAGTTTCTCCTGACAAGCACTATACATTAYACCATAGTAAAGACCAGCCCAGCCCAGAAATTTGAACAGAAACTTGCCACAGAGCTACAAAAGCACATCACTCCTTTACCTTGCAATAGCAGCAGACCATGTTAYGCTAGCAGGTAGCTCGTGGAAGAGCAGTCTTGTCACACGCAAGCCTTCTCGGACTCGTACACACCCGTGACAGATCTGTACTCCTGCTACTGTGCACAACTATTCTTGCATGTGAGCAACGCACTGCAAGGATGATGGGTGGGGAAGTCATGAAGCATTATAAAGACTTTGAACATACTGTTGTCAGACTCCTCATGCCACTCCAGAAGAGCAAAGCCAAATTTTACCTAGATACACATTAGTTTGCCAAGGGACTCCATTCCACTTGCATATCATCACTTTCCTCTCATGCCAAATGTGTCAACTACGTGTGGACACATAGTGCACACCTTAACTGAAATACTAATTTTTGAAGAGCTGACTTATGATTATTGCCAACATAAAAAGAAAGATGCATTCAAGAATAATCACAGAAGCCTGACTACAATACACAGAAAATGCATTTTGTATAGACCAAGTACATCCAAGTTCACACTATGAAAAACTGATTGTTTTTTCTTACTAGAGAGTCAGAAGACAAGAAGGTTCAATTTTGTAATTTTTTTTTCTTTCAGACTAGTGTTGTGCAAGAATTCAGTTTCACACCACAGAACTTCACTGTATTGTTTAAAACTTGAAGTGAATGATTTGTAAAGTATCGATTTCCAAGCATTTTAAAACTGTAACTGAAGAAATATAATACTAAAGTGCCCCCCCCCCCAAAAAAAAAAATCCCACAACACTTAGCAGTGGTTCTACATGGGGAAAACACAAAAACAAACAAACAAACAAAAAAAGAAACTTACCTTCTCAGTTGAAAAGGTGCTTAAGTTATGGTCTGGTAAACTCACCCATTTTTATGCCAACATTTAACAAAAGTTTCAACAGCAATGTGATTTGAAACTATTTTGACTTTTAGAAAGCTATATTCCACAAAAGCGTTAATGTGCCTTTCTATTCAAGCATATAAAGCCAAGATACCACAGAGCTCTATCAAGCTGCAACCCAAACATCATACAAATCTGGTTTTAGTCTGATGGGAGAACTAAGAAAGAAAAACACTATCAAGAGCCAAACCAATTACTTTGATTATTGATCTCAAAGTGATTCAGATTTAGCTCTGCCATTAATTTCAATATATTTACATCAAACATCCATGCAGTTATACCAAAGTCTGATCTGTCTTTGAGAAAGGAAGACATAAAATAAAGGGTCACCAATTTTTTTTGATATGCTTCTAAATGGGACATTTTAAAACCAAGATATTCCTAATTTCCAGCAGTTTGTCTATATCAAGGCATACCAACATTAGAGCTGTTCAAGCATCTGATAAAATGGAAATGGGCAAGCTGCTTTACATTTACCACTGTTTGCACACAAGTACTTATTGAGGAATAATGCAGCAAATCCACATTATCTTACTTCAAAAACCAATACCCTAAAGCTACTAAGTACATGAAAACCCATTAAAAAATGCATTTCATTAATTTATCTCTATTGCAAATGTCCCTCTATAGTTATCCCTGTTGTCATTCTCACAGAGAATTTTCCCTTTTCACCTGTAGTTGTGGAGAACCCAAGTTAGACAAAACTCAACATGACAAACAACTAGGGCAGCACTGGTGCAAACTCTTCAATTCGCTGCAAAAGCAACCTGCAATTTTATGGCACTCTATGTAGAAACACAAGTTGTTCTACTTTGAGAAGATGCCAAACACTATGCCCGTGAGCTCAAATGCAAACTATCAACATGGACATGATATTACATGTCATTTGGCTGATAGCAACATTTATTAAATAGTACTGCTTTTYTATTTAGAGTCTGAACGCATAAATAGAAGTATTTTCACACCTGTAACCTTGAACTCAGAAAGCTTTTAAACAAAATTAAGTCTAGTTTTGATTTTTACTAACCATCAAATGCACAGTCCTGAGTAATGACTAAGCTTAATAACTGGGTATGACTAACACTTATAAATAATTAGCGCCTTCTCTCTCTCCTCTGGAGGGGGAAAGAAGCAAAAAAAAAGTCACACATTGTAAAAAAGAAGAATGAAATGAAATAAGAGCCTWAAGTTCATGGCATGAACACTTGCCTCTTTTTCCAGTCCACCCTTAGTACTCTGCAAACATGGGTATGTATCTTTATTAAAAAGTAACAGCTCACTCTTMATCCTTTTCTACCAACTCCTGCATAATTTAGCCACTTCCCTGCTCCTTATCTCTTCTTCCTACTTCCTCAACTGATTCTTTTTAAAAAAGTGCTTCTGACTCATGTTAGCAGAAGTGGTCCCACTGGCCTCACCATCATTCATTGAATGCACCTGATGCTATAACTTCTGAGAGACTAAATTTAATCCTCCCCTATAGAAATACACATTTGATTAATAAATTGAAAGAAGGCATGAAGACAGCTTACTACAGCCTTGCTGCCCCTCAAACCACTTAAGACAGACCAAAAAGTAGCACTGCATCTCATTGTTCAGTTTTTGTTTATACTGATATCTAAAATGAACATGTTTTGCAACTCAACCTATATATTAGTCGTCTGCACTGCATCTACCATATGCTTTACTCTGTGTAAAGATATTCTGATGGCCTTTAACAGTTCAACTACTCTCAGAAGCATACGCTAATTGAGTTATAAGTTAKACTTTAGTTACTAGAGTCTTATTTGATTCAATACTTTATCTTAAAACAGTCATGATTGCTATTTAAAATATTATATATGCTGATATGAAGAACTTTCATATTATCAGTTGTCTTGGTATTGGTTAAAATGCATTGATGAAAAAAATATTCCTTAGTAATGCACTTCAAGAGAAAAAGGAAAGTTAGAGACATGTGATGCTCATAACTTACATTTCTAATTTACAAGTAGAGAGCTCTACAGAAACAAGAAGTTACCCAGTTTTTAAATCAACATATTCTTCCCAATATCTCAAAAGGAGCTTGGCATCTGGATCAACCCTTGTATTAAATTCTGTACAGGTATGGAGTAAAGAGATCTGTCCTTGGGTAAAAGGATTTATATCCTATTTATCCACCCTGCTGAAAGTTAGCCATTTATACAAGTCTCTGTAATGACTGGTAATATGAGTACAGAAATTCATCTTTTTAAGATATTATTTCTAATCTGAAAACATTATACAGACAAAAACTTTATATTTGCACAGTGCCTTCAGATCAGCTCTTCACAGATCTCAGGGCAGAAACAAAACTCAGCTTTATCAATTCCTTATAATTATCACTTCGTTCTTGAATACATATATTGATACATCTATACCATCACAATGATGATAATCAAGGATTTGTTCTCACCAAAAAAATTCTACCATAACCCCCCCCCCCAAAAAAAAATAGCTTAAAGACCTAAATAAGGACTCCGAGACTGTCAGTTTACCATAAATACTAGGCTAAAGATACATGAAGGCAATTACTGTAAGACAGAAGGCTCTGCAGTAAAAACTTGGCACTCTGTTCCTTTAGACACCTGCACCTCAGAAAAAGAACCCTGCATTACTGAAAATACATTACTATGGAACAGAGCTGGGGTAAAAACTTTTAGATTAAACTGAGGTCAAACTGTCCTAAAAGGGGGAGGGGGGAGGAGAGAGAAAGAAAAACACTCCTGAGCTACTCACATATCTGTGGCCTCAGTAGAAACAAATCTCATCTAGTTGGAAATATGAATGTCCACATTAATATATATATATAAAATATGTATTGTTTATAGATATTTTACACTTGTTTAATTACTGCCTGGCTTGCTTACATTTTTTTGTACTTCACTCAACACTTCAGCTAGAGATGAGGTTTTTGCTGCAATAATTTAGCAGCACAATCTCCAGTGTAGACAAAACTTACCAGTTTATATAGTGGGCATCTTTTATACTATTTTCTTTCCCTTATAAGGTGGAAGCAAAAGATGCTTGACAGGACAAAAACTGTATCCAAGGAGAAAAGGTCATACAACTTTAAAGAAACTTCTATCAGTATAAACCAATAAATTACAACTTCTTGCATTTAGGCAAGATCCTCATTAGTTTAAAGACACTCAAGTTAATGCATAACAACATTTTTCACAAAGCATGGAAAGCCTACAATCACATTCTCCATAAAAAATTCTCCATAACTTGTCAAAGAGAGCGCCACATATTTAGGTTTCAGCATCAGAAGCGCACCAGGAAAGCTTCACTGATGTTCACAGATCACACAACTATTTGCACACAAGAACGTGCCCGTGGCCATGGACAGAGAGAGCCCTTTGCAACCAGTAAGCACCACATACTCTTCCGTGTGTACTCCTTCACACACGGCTGATAATACAGCTAAAATAGCTGCCTACTACGTACTTTTAAAAATTGCTTTCTGTCATTGTCTTCAGTTGTGGGAAATAAAATCATTTTCAAAATTGTTTTTGAGCAGTTATTTCACTGAATCTTTTCTCACAAGGGATAACATACCTAACATACAATTTTCTTTTTTTTTTTTTTTTAACTTGATAACACTTACTCTCTTCCAACTGGCAAAAACATTTTCTTTAACATTAAGCAATGACATCATATAAAAGGAGCAGATGCAGACAGATACATGGAGTTACAGATATTCATAAAGTTTCCACACACAAAACAATCCTGACAACAGTAGGTATTTTCAAATAAAAAAATTATTTCAAATATTTCTGATAAAAACACATATCGTAATACAATAAAACATTCACTATGTCCTGTTTGTAAGTAACTTCTATACTCAATTTGTAACAAAAGTCTTAGTATTTGATCAGAGTTTTTTGTGAGAATGGATAGCAGGCTTTCTACAAGTCAAACTTTTATTTAAAACTTTCTGTTAAAATCCCACTTCGGGCAATATCAGTATTTCCAACTGCTTTCCTGARCTACTTAATATAATACACTTCTGGGGATTCTATTTACACATCATTTCCCAAAACAGAGAAGACAGACAATAATAGGAATTTTCATATACTAAAATCTTTAATTTGAAGAACAGTTTGTGACACCTACTAATCTGTGTCTTATCACATCAGTGCCCAAAGCTGTTGCATTTCCATCTTCCACTTCTAACTTCACTGCAGTATCCTGTGTTAGTAAATGATTCAAGTTCTGGACAGCATCCAAACTTGCGGTCCTCAAACCAAGACATTGCACTTTAGAAGTAACCCACATAGATTGCCAGAGATGGAAAACTCATTTAGCTCACTGAACATACAAACAACACGTAACTCGTTTCCTAGAGCAGTAGTGGGCAAAAATCTCTCAAAAGAAGCAATTCATTCACTTCTGGTCATTGACCAACATCCTTGATCACACACCTAGCGATACTCAGAAACCGAGAAAGACTACAGTGCAAAGTGTACATAGGCATATAACAAATCCRTACCTACTCTTCTGATACAATAGTATTTTCCATAACAGAATTGAACAATAACTAGTCAAAGATAATAGAATGTTTTCATAGCTTGGCTTAATGGAATAACAATTATACTTGATATTAACCTTTGTCACTTAAAGAGACATCTTTATCAGCTGTGTAAAACAAGGCATTGGTTTGCCTCATGACACTCATTTTAACAAAAAAAACAGAAAATCATACCATACAACTCTTCCAGTCTTAAGTTYCTCAGGGTACAAAGCTAAGCATGTAGGATCCTTCAATTACAAAAGATGCAGTAAGAAAGAACACAACTGTCATTCTAGCAACATACGGCAGATCTGATGTAACAGATTTCAAATACAGTAGAATGTTCCTTTTGCTAATGCATGATTTGACATAAAATCCATCTCTCACCCAGAGGAGTTCTGCAAAAGAGATCCACAGTTAATGTCTTTGAAAGGGAGCTAGCCCTTTATGAACCAAGTATAGGACTCCCAAATTCTGATCTTGGCTCAATATTGATTCCCTCACGGCCCTGAGCAAGTAAGAACTTCTCTAACTTGCTCTTTCCCCCAGCTTTAAAGCAGAGTTCATACTACTTTACTTACCAACCATGKAGGCATGTTGCAAGTATTAACTTTTGTAAAATGCTTTAAAAGTAAAACATAATGGTAATAGCAGCTTCTTACAATATGTATTAAAGATGTTATTTTTAACAAAATACAGCTATGCCAACATAGTTAATAGGTCTAGTATCTGCAGCACATACACAATACAGGGAAGCTATAATCAGGATAAGCTTGAACTCGCTTGCAAGTCAGTGAGAATTAGGAAGAACTACATTCCACTACTTTATATTATTCCTTTTGTTCCTTTCCATACTTTTTACATTGTGGAAGTCTGCAGATTTCCTCAAGTATTTATATTCCTTGTTACTGTAGGCACTTTCAGGGTATGTTTCAAGTCAAAAAAAAACCCAAAGAACATGACATTCATCAAGGAAAAGTAATACAAATTATTTTACATCAGGAAAAGATTGTCTTTTTAGTCTGTTACCTTTCCTCATATCCTATCCACTCTCTTTCGCTTGACAGCATAGCACCTCAACTCCTTACTGAAGGAAATCAAAACTACTCATGCAAATATTATTTTCAGTGATGCCAGCTCCAAAAGCTAACACTGCTCAGGTCAAAAGTACCCGAACAAATGCATTAAATAAAGCATGTGCTCAGATATTTTTCCCAACACAGGGCCAGCATAATCAAGGTTTGAGAAACAGGGAATAGGAAGCTAGAATCTTCCTTAGATAGTTAACCCAAGCTTAACAAAACACAACAACAACAAAACCCCACTGATTTCTACAAAACTTAAGCTTCTCTTTAAAAACCAGACAAGTTTAAGAAAAAACCTTCAAGGTGTAAAGTGATGTAGCCCGTCCTCCTCAGTCTGCTGTTGTATAGCTCCAACGATCCTACCAATGCCTTTTGCTCCTAGATAGCACCACCAGTAAGTTAAAACCAACTGTATAGCTCATTTGCATTAGTACTGTTCAGAACTCTGGAACATTCAATTTTAAAACAGCCCCATCAGTTTCCTGGTCCTGTAGGCTGGGAAATGACCCAATCTATAGTTACAGCAGTCTCCAAAAAGAAAGCGACAAAAAAAGTCTAGCCCCATGCCCTATTATCAGCTCCTGGCAGAGGCACCTGAGGTCTGGAATAACAATAAAACTTCTATCATCAGATAGAAAACAAATCTGTGATAGCAGTTCTACAACTGCACAACTGCATTACTGCTAATGAGGACATTGGTCACAACCTCAGAAGTCAAAAAAATTAGAGTAAACCAAAAAGACAATATATCCTATCCTATCTTTAAACAGGATTATGACCATCATAAAACTTTTATTTATATATAAAAGAATTGTAGTCTTTAGATATATCAAGTGAGCGAATTTTTGAAAGTACTAAAATTCACTGAAAAGGGATAAAAGGGGGGGAGGGTTCTAGAAGTGAAGGTTTCTAGATTTCAGTTTCACCTAAGATGGTAGAGAAAACTGTCCAGGCCTACCAGCTGCATATTGGTCTTACTATCCTATATACCCACAGCACTCTCTCCAATCTGCTCCTTTCTTTAAGGCGGTATCTTAGAGATTATAATGTGATGTCTGCACGTAAAATATAGCAGTAGCTATACCCTATACATATACACATATACATAGCATAAAATGTACACGCACACACATAGATGTATATAACACTTTGGGTATATGTTGTTGAGCAACAACATAAAACATCTGTGAGAAGAGAAACCAAATCTTTGAACTCTGAAGTTGACAACACTGCTAAAGTAAGCATAAGCTCATAGACTTTGGTTTTGAAATTGTATTACAGCACTGCAAGAGAAGATAGTATTTTGAAAAGGATTGTAAAGCATACAAGCCAGTCACTTTACAAGATGATTTTACCACATGTCAGTGATGACCTCTAGACACTTTACGCCCTAAGATTAATCTCTTACAATATAAGAGTTCATAATCTCAGTTACATTTTTCCATAGACTTTTCTGAGCATCTGTAACAGTAAACATTGACTTAATGTTTTAATAAACTCGTAAGAAAAACTTATCAAATCATTGAATGCACCATATTATTACTTGAAGTACTCTGAAACACAGAACTTAACGTATTTATTTTCAGTCACAGTTTCATAAGTTGTTGCATCTATTTTTAAAGTGGCAGGTATAAGAGAATCATACTTACTTCTTTCCCGGATCTTTACTACGAAACTATATAGAAACGTCATTTTCAAACCTTCATCACCCTAATCTGTCCAAATGGACCATGCAGTTCCAAACACAGGCCCCCGAAGAAAAGACTAAGTCATCTTCTTCAAAGGTATCAATGATGGGAAACCATTGTTAACGCACAGATATCCTGAATAGTCCAGTTTAAGAAAACATATACCAGAATTCAGTAAGGTCACAAGAACCATGGCCCATTAGCACCCTAAACAGCTCTAATTTTGTCAGTTGATGATTGTTGCRCAACCAGCTTGATACCACACAAAGCATGATTATAAAAGCAGTATTTTAGTGTCAGTCAAACTTATTTTCATGTGCTCTTAGAAAGAGCACATTAGAAGCTTTTTGTCAAGCCTTAGGTTAATAAAACTTACTGACATTTTATAGTTTGTTCTTCATGTATACGAAACAGTAACTGGACTTTGGAGAGCAAGAAACAGTAAGTCAGGGACTGAAAACAACTACAATACGTGTGCTGCATAATGGTCAAACCTTTCATAAGAATTTTCTAAGCTATTGTTAATATTTCTGTGAAAAGCAACARGTTCAGAGTTTGATCTCAAACTGTTTCATGAACTAAATCTTAGAAACCACAATAAACACACTGCTTTAATTTTTAAACATGAAGTTGTGCACGCATATTTGATGCATACAGTAGATGCACAACATACAAGCACTGCAGCTTCAAACTATCAAACTGCCTTTAAAAATTTGGTCTATCACACTGTAATTGGAAATACAATTTCAAAAACATAATAATCTATTCTTCTTCTACTACAAACTCTAAGGATGAAAGCAGCTGCATATGGCTAGACTTTCAAAAGTTCTTAGCCCTCACACTTCTGAGATGTTCATAAGAGTGCAGCAGCCATCAGTTCTTCATGTTCCGTATGAAATGTTTCATGCAAAACATTTTTGAAAGTTAGCTACCTTGGCAATGTATAAAAATGTAAACAAAATAAATTAAAAAAAATCTTTTCCAATATTAAGTCTCTTACCATGTAAGAACCAGGTTTCCAGTTTTTATGTATTCAATCACGTATATATGCTTATTTTAAAAGTCATCCTATCCCTGAACTTTTAGATTTTTTTTTTAATACGGCATATGACAGACGAGTGCTTAATAAAAAAAGTGTTAAAAAATACACAGCTTTACTTTCATCTATCAAGACCTCCAAAGGAGCAATGTGTGGTCCAATTCTGCTTAAAGACTGGCAACACTGCTTATAAGCACACCGCACTTCAGCATGTTACAGGGATTTGGAAACATCAGTTACTTAGAAATACAGTCCAGCTGGACATGACAGTAGCATTTTTGCCCTAATCCAGTTTATAATGCAGCAGGTATATCACTATACCTACTAAAATGTAGGCATAGTGTGATACGGTGTTAGACTCCGAATCTGAAAAACCTTTTGATACACTATGGCAATAAACCAATAAATAAAGCTTTTCCAGTCTATCAACTTACGAGCTTCAAATTAAACACTGAGGTTTCAAGGTCTGAGTTTTACTGATTTTTTTTTTTAAATTAGCAAAACATCCTTTTCAAATTATGCATATAGGAAATAATTTCTATATAATAATTCCTATACATAAACAGAAAAAAATATGCTAGTTATAACTTAAATATACAGAGCGGTTGACAGAATTCATGGCATCACACAGCACAAATAGTACATTACACAAAAACGTAGTGTGTAGTAACACAAGATTGTTTCTGGTCTACCTTATGCAAGTGCATCACTTTAAGATTGGCAAGGAGTTTCAATAGATACAGTTTTGGGTTTTTTCTCCTAAACTAAGACCCATTGAAATAGATGACATACGCACACCACTGATTTCATTAGGTACTACTAATAAAATTTAAATTACTTGTTCTTTGTATACTGCACTCAAAGTAATGAGTCTTAAGAACACAGCTGTTACTATATATTATGAAAAAGATAGGAAGCTATGGACTGGTTCATACAAGTATTTTCAGTTATAAATGAAACTAAATACAAGTTAGGTTCAAAGTAATAGTAAGTATATAACCTTAAACTTCCAAATCTAGAATATTTAAGGAGGGACAGAACAGTTCTCAGAACAGAAAAATTTCTTATCCTTCCTTTAACTCACTCGTTGAGTTCACAACTAGACTCCTTGCCCAAAGATGCTCAACACTAAGCATGATACTAGCTACTACAAAAGCTGCAACCCTAGACTCATCAGGGTGAGGTAAGGATATAAGACGACTGCCTTTGTATTGAAACTCCAATGACAAAAAAGATCAAAAGCTTCAAATTTCTGAGTTTTTAAGTCAGACTTTGAATGTATTAAAGTAAAAGAATATAGTTTTCTTATGTTTTATCTGCTGCTTCTYTACTCATCAGTGCTCCTCGTACGCTACTGGGGGCATGCAGGGACAGAGAGAACAGCATACTGAGGTTATATTAACTACCCAAAAAAACTACCTTAAAAGTCAAAATGCATTATGTGAAAATGAAATAGTAACATATCATTTGATAAATGTTTCATTATCACGCTGTGGCTGTTTGCAGCTTCACCTACATTAACACTGTAACAGAGATACCAGCCAGAATCGTTTTCAAATTATTACTGTTAAAAAGACATTTTGGTCACCTGAAATCATACACTTAGGAGTGGAATGCTACTGTACTACTATTCAAAAATCAGACAATTCTTATTGTTAAATATAAGGCCTTTTCCACAATTCACAATTAAATAGCAAGAGATCTTATTTGGACACTTTTCTCCCTGCAAAAAACATAGTCCCAAAATAAAATCCTTGAGCCTTTACTTACCTGGTGGTAACTGAAAATTCTGAATATTAGTTGGATTCTGAGGTGGCTGAGGCAAACGAGGTGCTAAAACTGTAGGAGTCAAAGTTGCTCTGATTCCACTTGTAGTTGCCGTTGGAGTCCTTGGCAGACTTTGCGCCACTGTATTGGCAGTGCCTTTAGCCATTCCTGTAGGGGTGCCAGGAGCTGCAGGAGATATCCCACCAGGATTGGGAGCAACATTGGAGAGGCCAGCTTGCATAGTTTGCCCAATAATCATGTTACCCCCTGTAGTACTGGGCTGGCCACCAGTAGCCAGCGTCTGCTGTTGGGATACTGTCTGGACTATAGTTTTAGGAGACTCAGATTTGATGACCTGTGTGGTGGGAGCTGCTGGCACACTGGTACCAGACTGGCTGTTCACAAGCGATGTCTGGAGAGAAACTCCAGACCCCACAGTGGCTGTAGCAACAGCAGGAAAACTCCCCACACTGATGGTTGAATTGATCACAGTATTGCTCCCATTTTGAGTGGCTGCACCAGCTGCAGCTACAGTGGGTCCTGCTGGGTGAATTGGTGGCCTCACAAGTGTTACCGTAGGCCCCCCACTTCCAATGCTCGGTGGTGGCTGCGAGGAAATAACTGTAGGTGAAGAAGAAGATGCAGACGACACAGCAGTACTAAGAAAAGAAGTCTGAATGACAGTGTTGGAAGCTGATGGCAAAACAGCATTAACAGTATTTCCTTTTCCGACAGATCCAGGTCCATTGTTAACTAGAGGGGCAACAGCAGGTGCAGAAGCAGGGTTAGCAGTTACGGGAGTCCCAGAGAAAGCAGCACTTCCTGTGTGGTGAGAGTTCATCACCACATTACTCCCATTCAAAGTTTGCACTGTTGTGGTCCCAATCTTGCCATTCCTGGTGGACAAGGCGGTTGCCATCGTGCTGATAACCACCGATTTGCCCTGACTGAGGGTCCCTGGAGCAGCAGTAACTTCAGATCCTCCTGCTGCTGCAGTGGTGGTGCTGGTGCTTGTTGTGGTGGCTCCATCCAGAGTTGAACTCTGGGACCTGGTGTTATGATTAATAACGCCTCCTTGCACTCCTCCTGCTCCTGTAACAACAAGGTTAAAAAGACAGAATGAGCAGAAGTCCAATGAAGACAGAATGGTCTCCCTCATCACTGTCTTCTCCCTCTCCCAAACTGCCTGCCAAGAGCCAAGAAAATGAAAGAGAGTATAAACTGAAGAAGGATTTAAAGACATTATCTTGAAGCCTCCAACTTCCAACTAGAGATTGATAGATTCAGTATTGATTGTAACACCCCCCACTTTCATCATCCCAGTAAGAGAAAACATGGAAAACAGATTTATATGAAGTGAGGGAAGGAAGAAGAATATCTTCTCCTTAGACCTCTTCCCCATTCTAGAGCCTGACATTATGTTTAGCAACACACCTGTAACTACAAGGGGGGAAAAATGGCATTTAGTAGGGCATTTTCCCTATGCCCTCATCCTCTCACATCCTATAACGTAAAGTCCATTAGAGCAGGAGGCTCAACAACAGCAAGATGCAAAAAAAACAAACAAACAAACAAACAAAAAAAAAAAAACAAAGAAGGGATAGCAAAACACCAGCCTGCCAAGATAAGGAGTAGTATAAGGCCTAGAGCAGGTTAAAAGAAGATCCCTCCACCTTATTACAGGATTTATTCTTCTGGGTCTGAAGTTCCCACAGCCAGAGACAGTTAAAAATAAATAAATAAAAAGCAAGACTGATTTTGAGAAAGGATAAAGTGATGTAGCTTCTTGTCCTGAATAATCCTCAYGCCCCTTGATGAGGCCTGGTGTTATCACTAGTACAATCATAGACAGCCTGGATCCTGGCCCTAAGGAAACAGAAATGGGAAAAGAATAGTGACAGACAGATACCGAGATGCATGTTATACGGGTTAAGGAGATCCTCCTAGAAGAGCTTCATTAATCATGACAGAAGGTCTGTAATATCTTCTTACACTTCAGCATCAAGAAAGAAGGCAAAAAAATGGGGGAGGGGAAGAATTGCAGATAGATTCTGGGGAGACATTTTTTTTAATTCCCCTGAAAAACAGCTTCCCTCCATTCCCACGGAGTGAACCCTTACTGCTGTGATTAATACTGTCCCCCTACAGTCTTCACAATACGAAGAGAGGGAACACTTACAGGTAGATGGGGAGAGTGGAGGGAGAAGACATTGCACAAGGTGGGGTGTTATGGCCTGAATTCCCCCCCTTCCTGGGACCTGATGTTGTGACAACACCCCCTTGAGGGCAGAGGAGGAATGAGAGGTGTTGAATGCCCCCTCCAAGCCCCTGGAACAAGGGAGGGGGTGGGGRAGGCATAGCCAGGCAGACAGATATGGGGGGGAGCATTTTGAGGGACTTCCTCCCCTTGAAATCCCCCCTCGCTTCCTCCTATACAGGAAATAGGTGTCATGATTAATAACACCCCCTTGCACTTCAGCAAGAGCGAAGGGGGAGGGGAAGGAGCATTTACACAGACAGCTAAGCGGGCATTATTAAGAGGGAATCCCCCCCATAACCTCCACCCCTGGAAAAGGAAGGGGCTCTGTCACAGATGGCATGTGAGGGACATGCCGTTCCCGAGGGGGTGGGCTCTGCCTCCCTCGACCCCAAGATTAATAGAGCCTTTTACACTCGAGCAATAAGGGCAGGAAAAGAAGAGGGGACCGACAGAGTCACAGACAGGCACTGACGGGTTATTATGTAGGGATACTGCCCCCACACATGATAAAACATCCTCTAGTAAGCAGAAGCGAGGAGGGAAAATAAAGGGGAGGGAGCACAGGCGCGGATACACACCGAGGGGGCATGATGAGGGGAGGCTCTCCCCCATATGATCGATACCACCCTTTGCACTCCGGCTCCTGCCACAACAAGACGGAGGAGAGAGGGAAAAGGGGGGAAAGCAGTGAGGGAAGGAGGCAGCCAGAGCTGGGGAGTGGGGGGAGGGGAGGCCCCCTCTCCCTCCGAGCCCCCCACCCCTGCCCATGTTACCTGCTTTTGTGATCTCTGGGGCACTGAGTCCCATCTTGCTGCTGCTGCTGCTCTCTGTTTGGACATTAGCATTGCCTCCTACTACTACTCCTCCAGGGCTAGGGCTAGGGCTGCTGCTGCTACTGCTGCTGCTCACAACATGGTTCCCCAGCAGCCCCCCAGCGGCCCTCAGGGGCTCCTGCGCCTTGTGGTGCTGGTGGTGGTGGCCGGAGGCCGCCAGCTGGGACTCCAGGGAGCCCACCAGGTCGCTCACCACCTTCTCATCCACCTCCGTGTTCAGGAAAACCTCATCCAGCAGATCCGAGCCCGCCGCCATCTTTTTTTTGGAGGGTTCCTGTGA
>NW_028186534.1:10823914-10836755 GCF_003343005.1 Rhea americana
AAAAAAAAAAAAAAAAAAGTGGAGGGGAAAAAAAAGAAAAAGAGGGCGATTACTATTTTAAATAGTCCACTCCCCGCTCGGAGCCCGGCAGCGAGGCGGGAGGCTGCTGCGCGGGGCGATCCCGGCGTGTCCGCCTGCGTTAACACCCCCGCTTCCACTTAACCCTTCGGGGAAAGCTGCGGCTCTAAAGCTACAGATGAGCAGTTTAAGGGGAAAGAGGCTCTAGCGCGGGCGCTCCGCTGCCGCAGGCGGCTGCGGGCGCGCTGAGCTGCCGCTCGGGCTCGGCGCTGCCCGCGGCCGCGCTCCGCCGGGCGCCCGCGCCAGGTACGCGCGGCGGAACGAGCGCCGCTCTTACAGCACGAAACTGCACTTTGACATTATTGTGCAACCGTCATAAAGGAAGTAAATACAGTTGAAGTAAAAATGCAGCCTGCTTTTTAATAAATGTTTTCTTTCACTAGGCACTGTTTCTTACAACTGCAGGACTATTGGAGCAGTACTAACAGACAAATCATGACGTAGTTTGCAAAGATGAACCAAGTTTAACACAATAACATACAGCATATATAACATATATGTTATATATATAATTCTTATTGCAGTACTATAAATTAAGCTTTGCTCTTATACATTGGGAATGGATGAAATCAAAGGCTGGAACTGTGTTGCAGTGGGATTGGACTTGGCACCTGCTAATGCATTGCTTAATAGCGTCCAGAATTTACTGTCTTGAGAGCTGACTTAAGATGCAAAGATGGAGACTTATAAGAGCTGCAAGTTATCTATGAGACTGGATTGCTTTAAAAAGGTCAGAGACGAAGTATTTACTTAGGATTGCCCAAACATAGGTGTCAGTGCTTCCTGCACTATGTATTTGCGGTGATCAGTTGTGCTACTGTCATATTAAATAAAGCACTCTGTTCACCAGCTGTCCCAATAAACAATGGTAACAAATACTGAAATGCTGTCTCATATCTTACCCTGCCCCTAAATCTGTGAATGTTCCTGCATAAGAGAATCTCTTTCCTAAAAGCTCAAAGAAAAAGCATAAAAGCAGATAAGTATTTGTTCTTAATCTATGGGCCTCAAATAATACTGTATTACCTTGAAATTGAAAGTTTTAGAAATACACTGCTTACACTACGGGGTTTTATTGTTCTAATTGCTTGTGTCCTCTTCTCACCTGCAGTGGACTTCTGCTGTGTGAGTTGGAATTACAACAGCTAGCCTTTCCTAAGGCTCTAATTGCTTCAAAAGATGGCATCGCTAGAAGGGACTGCCTAGCTCCTCTGAGAAGTTATAATCTATTATTCTTGTTCTCAAACCTATATTCTTCAAACCTTTTCTCAGTCATCACTCAAAATACAGGGGAGAGAAGCAAAGAAAATGCCCTTTTCCTCTCTATAACTTTTAACTTCTACTTCATCTATTTTGGCCAAATTACAAGGCGGCAAAGTAGCTGTGATTTCACCAATATCACGTAGGTCACGTGGCCCATCTCTTACAATGCAAGAATGCTTTGTCAAGCAGGGTCGTGCCTATGGGCTTGCTGCTGCTGCAGTCAACATAATGCTAGTTTGGCTATAGTTAAATTCTGTAAGCTACATACCAAAGAGCTATCCAGAATAGAAGTATATTCAGATTCCCAAAACAGTGAAAGAGTTAATCTACATCAGCTGCTCAAATCACTTACTGAAGTAAACAAAAAGTTTTAAGCTGAAACAGCCCATGGGARACAGAGTGGCTGCAAGCCTTTTTTCCACAGTATCTAAACAGGAGCATAGCCCAGAGTTGATCCACAGTGTTAGTAAGAGTGATGGAAAAGGAGAGATGATGACATCAGAGATGGATTAAATTATCAAAGGCAGTAGTAGTTAACATAAAGAGTAAGAGCAGGCTATAGTCTTCTCTGACTAGTATTCTAGTACAGCTGGAATGTAGTTTACAGTTGCATACCAAAGTAGAAAAAAAAGAAGCCTAGAAATCTTCATGTCCTTGTTCTGACACTCTTTGGTGTACCATATGGCAATATGTACCATATTAGGTAAGCAAGCTTACAAAATTACAAAAACAACTGAGATGCATTACCACTTTTGCATTCTAAGTGTGTAGGATTCATTACTGAATAATTTATCTTTTCATACTTTCTGCCTCTTGTTTACCATTGGAAGTAATTTTCTAGATTGGATTCCTCAGAGCTGGGATTCTTTCTCCTCTGTATTCTACTGCACACCTGCTTCTGTTTTAAAAGCTATAAAAGAACAACATAAAAATCCTAGTAATGGTTTACTAGTAATTACTGGTGTTGATGTAGTGAAAGGCAGGCTCAACCTATAGTAAATGCTATGTATTTTACCCATCAACTATTATATCAAAGATCTTTAACATTACAGCCAAATAKGGATACTATCTAGTGTCAAAGTGTAGGGGCAAGTAGGAGCTATACAGAAAAATGGAAGACTCTCAGTTCCCTTAGCCTGTTCTTTTCAGTATTGTAACATTTAAATATTTAACTGATTTTTTTCCCTTTATAGGTAGAATCTATAGATTATGGCATAGAGATGGTGTTTCAAAACACAAGTATTAATGCAATTCTCTGTTTTTCTAAAAAAACGTAGTTAGCCTAGAATTCACTACAAGAACATCACCCAGAGGAGACAGCAGTATGGATTATG
This sequence comes from Rhea americana, assembly GCF_003343005.1. Lineage (NCBI taxonomy): Eukaryota > Metazoa > Chordata > Aves > Rheiformes > Rheidae > Rhea > Rhea americana. Next base: position 10,826,590 of record NW_028186534.1, read on the forward strand.
ATGATAAGGGACCACAGAAACCTACAGCTTGTAAACAGCTGAGGAGGAGAGGGATAGTCATTTTTGGTCATCTGCACAAACAACTTCTGTGAGACTTAACTGACCAGTCATCGTACTAAAGTCCCTTCAATAGATGAACAAAAGGACCGCTAGCGATAGTTTTGGTTCGTGATTTTTTGCTGTCCTTTCCTGCCCACCTTTTCTGCTCCCTACTCAGCCGCTGATAATTTTAAATGACGTAAGTTGGGTTCTAACCACCAATAGCTTGATTCCACAAGTTCCACAAAAGTATTTGAAAATATTTCCCAGATATTAGTTTAGTTCTCCTGTCCCAAGTAGAGGGTTTATATTCAATCTATTCTAAATCAGTAAACATTCCTCAAATTTGGTTGTTATAACTACTTAAAACTTCTATCAGGACATTTCAGGAACTAGTTGGTACCAGTGGAGAATAATTTGCTGGTCACAGATAGTACTGAATTAACTAGATCTTCAACCTCTGGCATTTTCATAGACTTGTCATGGGATTACAGCCTGTTTTTAAARTAAATGTTTACTTTTTTGTTTTATGAAAGCCTCTGCATTTTACCTAGCAACAAGGGACTATGACTCTATGAGAATATGTCCCATGGGTGTCCATGCACCGATTTCATAGTGCTGCTCATTTGTTACAGAACTTAGGATCTACTTCTGCAGAAATACTTTCCATGCTTCCACATGTGCATATGTGCGGGATTTTTAACTCATTTCCAAAATGTTTCAAGGAGCATAGGAGATCTATGGACAATTTCAGGTGTACATAGGGTCAGGAGAAAGAGACAAAAGAATAGAGTTCTGGTTGAAGGTGAGGCAGTGCTTTGCAGAACGGCCAAGAGTTTGTCAACCTGAAAGTCTGGACACYGATTTTTCTGCAAATGGCAGAAAATTTCTGTCTGGAGCAGCAAGACTTTATATGCATCCAGAATACAAAAGTTTGACAATAATTTGCAGAAAAAATATTCCTGTGTAAACATTTTACTTTGAATGTATGGGCAAATGCAGTCTTACTATAGACATGCACATGAAGATAAATGAAACAACTTCAGATTCCTCTTTTTAAAAAGTCTCTAAATTATACTGTCCTCTCCTTGGAATCTCAATATATTGTTGAAGTCTTGGTCTTAAAATCATCCCACGTTTTTCACCTATCCTTAAGTGTATCATTGAATATCTAATACTCTTAATAGTCATGGATTAATTCTCATAATTAAGTATGGTATGCTCCAGGCAAATGCCTTAATCTTTGCATTGTAAAAGCACAAGAGATGAACAGTAGTTTCTAAAGCAACTGTATTTTTTATTTTATTGTAATCCTACCCACTTACATTCCTATTYACACTTAAGGACAGTGTCTATCTTGATACGTACTGGACCATTTTTGCTAGCTACARAATTACCAACTCTTTGACTGCAATTCAGAGTTCCAGGTAGAACATCTAGTGCAATGCTGCTATGGAGAAGACATGCCAAAACCACCCATTCATTTCTTAAGTGCTTTTACCTGCATAAGGACAGTTACTGGAATTCCACAAGTACAGGAGAAAAACAACTTAATTCTTTTATCATTAAAGCTATTTAGTTACAATGTGATATAACTGAATAAATACATTATTTTTTGAGACAGTTAAGGGATTTCCTCTTTCTAAACACAAGTTCTTTAACAAAACCTAATTATTATTTGGGAAATATCATACAGAAATAGTCTGTTAGAGTGCTTATGTGATAGATTTTCAAAAGGAGAAGTGAACTGAGCACACAACTGCCTTGGGAATCTTGTGTGCGTGGGACAGTTTGAAGAACCTGTCACTGATGCATGCTAYAGGCAATTCACATAGAACTTATGGAAGTATGGTTATACGGAGTGACACCTGCCAAGAACAGGTATAGTTAATGTTATTTCAGTCTTGAAACACCAGTTGCTGTAGATGAAAACATTTGCCCTTCAGAATTTGATTGGCATTTGTTTTATCACAATGCCTAGAAACGTAAGTTACAGAAACAGAGCTGGACACATTCTTTGTCCCTAAGCCTTTAAATCATTCAATAGTCCATGGTACTCCTCCTTTTAAATAGAGGACTTATTCAGAAAGAGGACTGTGTGTGCCTGAATATATACATTGGAGCTTAACAATAAGAAATGTCAAATGGAACTAACAGGCAGGCCAAGGAGTTGGTAAAACTTTCAGCTTATGTATAGTACATACGTCAAAATCCAAATTCTTGTAGATTTTGAACTGGAAGAATAATCACATGTGCAAGCAGTTTTGAAACAGTCTTTTTCAGATGACCAAAATGGCTAAATAATTTTCCTTACTTCATGCATAGTCAATAGTCTGCCAAATGCTCTTACCAAGCCTTATAGATGATAGGATTCCTCACAGCAACCTGACTAATCTTAGTGACATTATAAAGAGAAACAGGCAAAAGGATACTGAACTGGAAAGCCAGTATAGATAGAAGAGGTATGAAAACATCATGAAAAAAGAAAGTAGAAGCTAGAAAACTAGTAAAGGAAGTTTGTTTTGGTTATAAAGAAGTGAGATTTTATCTAAACATTCTGCAGATTTGGAGTGCAAAAAGAACGTAGAGAAGATTTTGCCAAGTTTTTTTCATGAATTCTCTGTAAAAACTGATTAAAATAAATCATGCTGTAACTCATTTATTGAGCTGCTTCAGACTTAATGAAAACACAGCACGAAAGGCTATTATACAAGTTTTTTTTTTTTTCAATTCTCCAACAGTCTAAAATAGTTAAGGRTATTATTCCAGACAGTATCAGTTACTTTCTTACTCTGCCCAACATATATCCTTACCATCAGTGACGGAGTTCAAGGACTTGCCCCTACTCGTTTAATCAGTTTTTTGCTCATTTTTGAAACTCCAGACAAATGCAATGACTTAATTAAATATGGATGGATGAGCTCCCACAGTTGACAGAAGAAACTAGTACAAGTTTTGAAGCSAGTCAGACAAATATTTTATCTCTCAAAATACAAGATGGGGAAAACTGCCAACTCAAAGGAAATGACACACCCAGATGGATGGCTAAGTTTTTATATTAAGTTGTTCCTTAATGTCAATCTTGTCTGCATGGGATTACTTGCAATACTCTTTCATTACTGCAGAGTTACAATATTGCAGTCACTGTTACTTAATTTTCTAGCTGGGACAGTAAACCTACCCATCTGTGTAAACTAACCATTTATTAAAAATCAGACAAAATAGCAGGCAAAAAATACATCTTGTTTTGAGACRATTAGCTTGGGAAGCAATAGAAAATGTGTATGTTCTCCTGTAAGAAAGTGAAATTGTTTTTATGAAACTATAAAATTTGTTTCTCTTCATTACTTTCAGTAGAGGCAGCTAGTTTTGCTACTCTTCATAGTTTTAGTGGGTTAGTAAGTTTACTCATTCATTATTATTCCTTGACATGAAGCAATCTAAGTAGAACTTAGGCAGCCTGAAGCCATCCCCACTACATCCTCATTCCCAGCAAGAACCCACCAAACCTACCATCCTTGCAACTTTGAAAGCTATGTCAAGTTCCATTCTGGTACGCACACTATCATGATCATTCAACATACTATTCTTATCCCAGTATTTATATTAGTATTTCCACAGATGTGTATGGCAAAGTTGCCCTCTTCCTAAAGCTTTTCTATCATAAAAATAGATTCACAGAAAATAGAGCCCTTAAACCTTCTCCTGCAGTTTAATTGCTCTTCGGTGTTCTAAATTCTGAACTTTTCAGTTCACAAGGATTATCTTTCCTACAGGAACCACATCATCCTCTTTTAATATCTGGGTGGAGCAGTGAGCCACCTGCATCACAAAGGGAATGAACCACTAAATCACTAACTCTTGCCCTGCAAAGATCAGGCAGCATTATTATTCTACTACAGATAGTTAATTGAAAAGGTAGTCAGTACTATGTCACTGTGGGGTTCCAATTCATTCTTTTGCTGATRTAAACATCAGATTTTTTCCAGTTTACAAGAAAATAAGTTTTTTTTTCCTAATTCACAACCTCATCCTCAGCTTCACATTGGGTTCTTTCTAGTTCATCAACAATTAAGATTCTTCAGACCAATTTACGAGTTATACCTGMACAAACTTCTTGCCTTCATGAGGTGTTAATAATAACTGTATGTCTCAGATAGCCTTCAGAAGTTTGTCATGGGTGGTGTCATGGGCACTGTAAATATTGAGGATGCCGCTGAGCAAAATGCAGAGTCCAAGATGAAGCTGTGAGGCTCCTTGTTTTTTTTTTTTTTTTTTTAAAAAAAAGCAGCAGTAGCATGTTTATATGAAATAATTGAGAAAATTAAAATGCCAAATTTCAAATGTTGTTGTTAGGGTCACTTTACACAACAGGATTATGTTTTAAAAGTGTACTAACTAGTAAAACCCTTGCCATATATTAAATAATAGAAAAATGAGATATGAAATAAAAATAATGCAAAGGCTTTGAAACAGTAAATGTCAGAATTTTCAGGTACATGAAGAAAGTGTGTACATTAATACTACAATAGTAAGGAGAAGCACCAGTTAGAGAAAGGCTGCCATCTTAAGTAGGGACTGATTTACAGTTTAGCTTCTAGAAGGTGAAAAAGATTAGATGTCATTTTATTGTCATCCAAAATAAATTACTCTCTGAAACTGCACTAAAATCCTATCGCTATGAATTAGTCTTACCATTCTTGGTATCTTTAACATAAAAATGAATTAAAACCTACAAACTTTTAACTCCAAAGACTATTCAGGTCTTACTTTAAGAAGTAAAATAACAAAAACAGAAAGAAAGAAAAACACCCTAGCAGATAAAACAATGAATAATTACCTCCTCAAAGGTATTTCCAAAACATGTTTTTTAAAACAAGTCTAAGAACMACCTAAGCCATGAAAACTGCAACAGATGTTACGCAGCGAGAGAACAGCACACTGCCTCATCTAGGTAAAATGATAWGTTACTCAGCTGAACAAAAAAAAGCAGAATCTGCTAGCAGTTTGTAAAGCAGGTAAGGAGAGAAACTAATGTCTTTGGCTCAAGAAGAGAATCCACTGCAGAGAATTAATGCAAATGAGGTCTCTGAACTACAATATCTAATAAAGGAACTCTTCCCTCTACAATCTCTCCCCACTCGCATGTTGTCCTACGATTTGCTTTGCGCTAGGAAGAAGAATGAGCAGCAGGYTCTTTGTTCAATCCCATTCAGTCTCAATGCCAGTGAAGTCATAYTCAATACTGGTAGCCTGTTCAGTAATTTTCACAGAGATAAAGAAGTCAAGAGAGGAAGGACTCTTAAGGAAATACTGCTACGCAGCCTCCTGAAATTTAAGCTAAATCAAGTAGAAAAGATAGTATTTTGTATACAGAGTAGTGAAATTTGCTAGCCTGGGAAGTCCAGAGGTCTGAACAGGATACAACTTGTACTCTCCAAAACATCTGATTTTGTTCTGAAAAGACTGCCTATGGAGTGAGGTATAAGGCTGTACTCCCATCTGCTCCTTAGTCTCTCCACTGAGACTACTAACAAGTGTACCAAGTAGGTCAGTTGTGATAGCATGCTTTTAACTTGGACACTATTCAACCTAGAAGTGGATTTAGCTCACTGGTTATCATTGCTATCTTGAGCTTCTTGAAGAACTGTTCATGAAGCTAAATATACAGATTCTTAATATCCCAGTTAATGCAGCAAGCCCAGATCCTAGAATAATCCTCTGCAGCATCACGTCCATCAAAGACAATTTTTTGCCTTCCTTGTTTATAACTTCCTGTTCTCCTTTCAGTATGCTCTTTACTCCACCTTCCTGCTCACTTCATGCCTGAGAAAACTTCATGAAATCTCAGTTTCATCCTATCCCCTCTCATGTCAGGCATCCGTGAGGATAAACAGAGGCTTACAATTCACTTTAGCACAACATTACCCAAGAAAACAGCCTATATGGCAAAGCAAACAAGTCACAGAWCTTTCCTTTGTATTTTTGGCTATGTTCAGTGCTCCCCACTGTCCTAGATAGACAGCTATCTCTTTTTATGCCCTAATTAATTTCTAAACTTATGTCTGAATCCTTTTACTCATTTCAATGAGAAGCAGATGCCTAAACACCTTTTCTGGAATCTGGGTTCCTTCAGTTTATGTGATGAACCACCAAACTTCAACTTAGTCAACTTTTTTGTATCACATATATTAACCACTTACCCACTTTCATGCAAGGACATCTTAAAACTATCACCAGCATTCACAGGATGAAAATAATCATCTAGCTATCCAGAGTAATTCCATCCTGCCCTTTGTGATTCAGAAAGCCTCAGYATAAAAGGTGTTTGCATGTCTCTAACTGTTGTGCTTCTCCACAATTCAGTGTTGAAATGAATAATAACAGAGAACAGGATTTGGGGCCATGTTCTTGGTCTCGCCATGGACTTGATGTCCACTAGTGAGCATATAGTTTTTTGTCTCATCTTCACAGCTTGTAAAATACATACTGTACTGTAGTAATATGAGCATGAATAAAGTTTGGATTAGCAATCTGAGTTCATTCTCATAAAARATGTTATATATGTCCAAGATATTTCAGTTTATTAAAACAAATGAATATATATTCCATCCTTCTACTGCTGCATCAAAAGTGGCACAATGACTTCTTATCTCTATAGCTTCAGGTAATAAAACAGAACTTCTACAGCTAGGCCCGACATATATATGAGCTGCGAACAGTGAACACTGGGCAGGTCAGAAATGCACTGCTCACTTATCCCATAAATGCAAGTGAATGTATCAATCCCATCTTAAAAGACTGAAGAATTCACACGTGCTATACAAAAACACAAAATTTCCAGAATTCTTCTGTAATTTTACCATTGCATTTTATAATTATACTAAAAAAAAMCCCTTCTGTAGAAAATGATTGACTTACCAAGGGAAAGAGCAGACTGACTACAGTATGAAAAGTAGCACGCATACATGAAACAAGAATGGATACATGAAAACTAGAAAATAAAGACATACTGTTTTAATATGAGTTCATTTATAATAAAACTGTGGATTTTTTAAAAGAGAGAAAGAGAGAGAGAGAAAGAGGGAGAGGGACAAAGAGGGAGAGAGATAACTGTGTCCTAAAGCTCCCTGATCATGTTTTCATCATTTCTCTATTTGGCTACACACACTATCCCATAGATCCTAGTTAAAGATAATTAGATGGCAATAAAAATCAAAGATTCTTCTACCTACATATCTGTCTGTGGAGAATACAGATTAAGAGCATGTTAAGTCCAGTATGTAACTCTAAGTGCTGTAGGTAAAACTTGATCTCAGATACTGAAAATATATCCTATGGAAACAGTGCATCTGTACAAAATAATTAGTTTGTTATAAGCTTCACTCACACAAACATTTCCACCCCTTACCTCAGTATTTCTTAAAGAGTATTGAATTAACTTGGAATGCCCAAACTGCGGTCTTGCTTTGACACTCACAAAGTTTGTGGGCTTGGTAAGAATTTTAAGCTTTCTTTATGGCTTTCTYGTCGGTAAAATATATTTTATCTTGACTATGTAACATATGTGGACTGCTAAGAAATGCAGTGGAATAATGCAGAATTATGACAATTCCACTACGTACGCAGTTGAGGTACCAATCAGGAGCACCAATCCCACACAAGCCTATAACTATGACACTGTATAAAATACTTCATTTAAATCCAGGAGTTAAATTGACTTTAGATTTGATGTATGGGGGTGGAATGTAAGATGTCAAAATTGAAATGTCTGAGGCACCAACTCAAAACTAAGAAAGACAGAAAGAAAAAGGGAGAGAGAAGATAGGACAGTTATATATATTGCAATCTCAGTGTTTATTTCTAGAATAAAAAACATTTATTGTTAAATGATTTTTTCAGAAGAAACATCCTCTTTTGAGATACAAGACAAACCAACATAGTGAAGCAGCATTCCATACATACATCATTGAATCTCTGACTGTGGGATACTGAGAAACTAATGGTATAAAGCATATATATTATCTAAATAAAAGTTTTCCTATATCTCTAACCATGTTCCTATTTTTTTTAATTTTCATTTCCTTCTTTCATTCTCTTTCCCTCTCTCTTCCCTTTGTTCCTGTTTCCTTCAGTTGGTTTTACATTTTTTTTTTCCTTATTTGGAATAAAAATATCTACACAGATGGATAATTTCTTTCTCCTCATCCTTCCTGCATCTTTATAGTTCTCTTTTTCTAGTTCCTCCTTTACTCCTGAGCTCTTTTCTACTACCCATTCCCCACACCTCTACAGAAGCGCATTCTAGACTTTGTGATCTTACCTTCCTGCCCTGTAGCTACCATATTTTCTTTCAAACTCCTATCAGATTGCTAACTTTTCTTTTAGGGCTCATGTGTTTCTTTACTCTGTTACATTTGGTCCTTTTGACTGTTGTCAAACAAAATCTGCTAAAGAAATTCATTATAATAGCTATATCTTCCAGAGACAGGTCAATTTATGGCCATGATGATCACAACCAAAATTAAGTTTACATTTCTCTCCTTACCAGTATATAGATTATGCCACTTTGATGTGTTCTTCTTTATCCAACTGCTTTTTTCTCCTTTCAGGATTCACCTTGTTGTACTGGTAAGTGACGTTCCCCTTCTCTTTTCTGCTATTAAAAAGAAGTGAAAGCATAAAGCAATCATGATACCTTCTGCTGGATACAGAATAGAGTATTTGAACTACAGGTAGCCATGAATCAGTGTCAGGACTTTTCTGGTGCGCACGAGAAAACAAAAGGAGTTGACCTAAAAAACCTGGAAGCCCATATACCATTTCTAAAAAAAAAAAAATACTTTAAGAGTGGAACTAAGGATTATTGAGTCATGAAGTTTGTGAGTATAAACTAAAAGAGGGAATATGGCTTTTCTACCTGTAGTGACATCACTTAGAATCTTTCCAGTCAAAACACTTAYTTGTGACTGTGCCTGAACACAGCATTCTATTATTACTTCTTGTCCTGTATTTTTCAGTTTGAACTTTTCCATATTCCTAAACTAGACACTCCTCATACAGGAAAACTAGATGAGTTTTTTTCACCAGGGAAGTTTCTAACCAGTAATCTGCCCACTAAATGGCATCCTTTACTGCATTAAAAAGTGACCTTTTCCTGCTCTATATAGCTTGTACTTAATACTGAATGAAATACCTAAAAAGACAGGTAGACTGACTTTTTATTAGAAATTACTGCTTGCCTAATTCATACATATATAATCATCTTAATTTTTTATATTTTAGCAACTGCCTCCACATTAAAGCAATCCAAATTTAACAAGACTGTGTGTGCGTGTGTCCACAAGGGAGAGTGAAAGGGAAGGAGCCTTTGCTATTTGGACAAGCAGATGAGCTTTCCAGGCTGTATAAAGAACATGAAGAATGGCAATATAAAATACATAGGATGACAGAGCAGACAGCTCGCAGTATGTGRTGAGCAGCTCTCGGAGCCATGGTGCACAAGGAAACAGGTCGTTGCGACACGAGGAGACACCTGTGGACTGCACACCACGGAGCTTCTCTCCGCTGTAACACTGATAGGAGACGTGCAGCCAAGGGACGGCCACACGCAGCTCCAGCAAAACCTCTTCGCACTTAGACAATAGCTCCCAGCATCGTGTCTCCAGCTGCTAGTTTTGAACCGTATTCATTTGCATCACAAAAATTAGCGGGATTTCCACGCTCTGACCTGGCACCCCGAACGTAACCGCCCTGCCTGATCCTGATCCGCCCTCCCGCTGCCTCCTGCGCCTGTGCCTGCCAGATGCTACCAGCCGTTTCGCGCTGACCCGCAGATGGCCGGGGAAGCTGGAACTCCCCCCGCCGAGGCGCTGCAGGGAAAGGCTCTCTCTCCAGCTGCGGCCTAGCCCCGCGGCCCCTTCCCCGCGAGGCGACTCGCCTCCAGCCGCTGGGAGGTGGCACCCTGCCCCTCGCGCGGAACAAAGGCAGGCCCGGAGGCCGCGGGGGCGCCGGGGAGCGGGCGAAACGCGCCTCGTCCCCTTCAGCGGCGGCGGGGTGCAGCTCACCCCCGCTTCCCTCTCCTCCGCGACCGTTACCCGCCGCCGGGCGGGGCTCGCGCCGCGGCT
>NW_028186534.1:10837562-10861729 GCF_003343005.1 Rhea americana
ACAGGATCGCGGAGCTGACGCCGTCCGTGGCCGCTCAGGCTTTGGTGCCTCTGCCCCGTCCGTCTGCGCCCGGCTCGAGCAGGGCCGCAGATCCGCGCCGGGGGAAGGGGCGGGGGGCGGCAGCGTCGCTATTGATGCGTCTTTGTTCCTTCGTGATCGATAACTGGGCTCTGCTGGGGGGCGGGGGGGGGTCGCGCCCGCCCCCGGCTCTGCCGCCCGCCGGCCGGGCTGCCCCCCGAGGCTCTGCTCCGTGTCCCCCGGCGCGCACGGGCAGCTTTGTCTCTTCGGATTCGGTCGTTACCTGTGCTGGGAATTCCCATATCTGCTCTCAGGAAAACCTGTCCACCCACCCTTGTTCAGTCTCTCAAGCAGCATTTAATTTCTTAGTCCTTTTAACGTCCAGCTCGGTTGCTGCAGCCAATCTGTATGTGTTTTTTTTTCCTCTGAGTTTTGTCCTTTTTCTTCTGGAAAGTTCAGCTTGTTCATTGCCTTCAGCAGCCCGTCGTTCGTGCTTCAGGATGGTTCAGAAACCAACATCTTTTGTCTCAACATTCTGTCTGCTAGAACTTGAGGCACTGTGGTTTGCCTTGTCTTTCATAAGGCAGCGTACGCTATAGTCCTTACCCGGTATGATGATGCTTATGTGAAACTGGGCACAAATACTTAAAACCTCTCTGTGTTTAAGTAAAAAAAAAAAAAAAAAAAGTGAGTTTTTACAAATTTGCTTTTTTTCCTAGGGAAATAGCTGTCTGTCTAACCATATAAATGGAGCTATTTCTGTTAGTGTTTCAATAGCAGTAGACTGAGGAACTGCAGGAAAAGTGGAATTCCTTTACCATATGTACAAGATGGTATTCACCTTTATTCAACAGCAGGGGATGGTTTCTTACATAGTTTTAGCTTCCACATAGCACTTGCTACTAAAGAGCTTAAGGGGTATATTTCAGAGGCCTGTGTGATTACATCATGGTGTGGGAAAATGTATGCTTTATAAAGAGACTTCTGGCTAGGTCTTGTATGTGTTAGTCTTAGTGTTCAGCTTTGAACTGGAATTCCTTAAGAAATTTGTTACAATAGACTAGAGTAGGGGGAAGCACATTCTGTCTCCTACACATGCACTTAAAGTGCTGTTTTATAAACTTAGCAGTACATACTTAGCTTTTTATTTTAGCTCAGTGCCTTTTTTTTTAATTAGGAGACTTTATACCAAAATTGTGGCTAGTCTGGCATCAATGTTGAAATTGCACCTATATAGGGATAGAAACGCTATGATCTACTGATAGGCAGTTTGTGCTGTATAGATAGCTGCTAAGCTGCTATTAAGCCCAAAATGCTAACGTTTAAGGCTCAAACAAATTTGATGCATACTGTGTCCTGTTCCCTTGACTACTATAATCCGTGTAGTACGAAGAATAACTTATTTTGAAGGGACCTCAGGAAGTACTCTGGTTCAGCCTCATATTCAAGGTGGGGCTACCATCAATTGATTCATATTCTGTCCTTGTTAAATCTAGGTATGTTAGATGTTAATCTCTCACGGTTGTAATTTAACACTGGTGAACTTAACACCCCTACCATAGGAGTTCTCTGAAGAGACTAGAGTTTACGGACAAGAAAATAACTGTGTAGGCTCAGTTTTACCAATGTCTAGTCATTTTGGTTATTCCTCTTGATTCTTCTGTGGTCTAGCTCTTCTCACTCTGTATGAATACAAGCTATGTTATAAAATACTAGCTGCAGTACAATGGTTTGTTTTAGTTTGTTTTTCATCTGTAAAAAATAGCCACTAACTCTGTGGTAGATAGCCCTTTGGACCTCAAAAACTTAAAACTGTACTTTGTGATGCACCTGAGGTCATTAAATGCTTAATATGTGGGGGCAGGCACATTCAGATACTGTTTTGTCTATAATAAGGACATAGTTTTCAACACTTGAAGTTAGAAATCAGGATATTTGGGGATGAACCAACTGAGACTGTCTGGAAAGCTTCAAACTTTGCAGATCATGTATTTTTCTATGTGAAACCTGACAGACTGATCCCAGAACACAGAATCCAGTGCTCAGAGAAGCTGTGTACTGAAGTTAGCTGTTTTGTTCTCCAGCAGTCCCTGGCTAACTTTAGATTATTACAGCATACAGCTCACAGTGATACATACTAATCTTGCACAGGGATATTGCCTTGGTTCATATCTAAAAGGCCATAAGCATTGCTTTCAGTTTATTATCTACTTCTAGTTGACTAGGTTACAGTTGTAATATGATCAACAACAGCTGGAGATCTAAAATAAGTTGGAGATTGTAAACTAATGGAGGACAGTCATTCAGAGGAAGTGACTGACAGCTTGTTCTTGCACCAGTTGTGATTCTCTTCCAGTTAGGTATAAGCCAAGGTGCTAAACAGCATCAGTAAGGTGGGGAGAGAGTTTGGTAAAGATCTGCTGTACCCCGAACTTATTCTTCCTTGTGAGCTTGCTTCACTTTCAACAACAGAATAAACTGGAATATACTTTGCAGCACCAAACTCTTTAGGGGTGAGGGGGGGAATGCCAGGATGCAGCTTTACATCTCTGAGAATGAGACTTCTGATGAGTAGGCTTGTCTGCAACCACTATCACTTGTAATAAGTTGGTGTCATTGTAGCACAACAGGGATGCTCAGCTCTGGTTTTGAGTTGATCCACTATTTGCTACCTTTTTTTTTTCCTCCCTTCCTGGAAGTGCTTTAGTGTCTATCCTATATAGCTTGTGTGACAGAGCTGTCCGCAATTATATCTTTCCAGTTGTGTAATAGTAGTAACAGCTGGCTGGCATGTGAACATAGACTGTAACATAGTATGCCCTTGTGCAGGGAGTATTTGGAGTGTTTAGGATGTAATTGGTAAAGGTACTTTAGGCCCCTTGGCATGTCTGAATTGAAAGGTTAAGTATTTTTATGGTAACCTGTCAGAAGCAACTGCTACAGCTCCAATATGGAATTCTTTCATTACCAGAAAGCATAGTTTAATCTGTGCTGATGCTTATCCAAATTTGCAAGGCTTTAAGAAAATGAAAAAGTAGACAAGTAGTTGTGGAACTTCTATAACTTGTGACTGAATCTCTGTACATGTACATCATGCTTATTCTCTAGTCCATTTCAAGCTTTTATACCTCAGTCTCCAAATGTGACTATGCTACCTATTTTTCTTCCTGCACTAACWCTCCAGTAAGTCCGACTCTCACCTCTTTCTTGCTGTTTAGTGGCTCAAATTTATGCTTCTCCCTGGTAGCCACACAATCAATTACAGCCTTCTTTATTTAACTTTACTGTGTAACAATGTTTTGGTTAGTACCTGCACAAGCGTTCTAATATCGGGGACTATAAAGCCTCAGTAGGTACTGAGGTTTTAGTTTTGTCACTAACAATTGCTTTGTAGTCAGTGGATATTGATCTTAAAACCAGTGGCAAGGAACTTTGAGAGTGGAGCTAGAAATAGAATTTCAGTAGGGAGCTTTTGTCATTAACAAAACTTTTCTGTTGTCTGTATAGTAAACATCTGAAACTAAAGCTGAGGAATTGAGCTATAAAGCCGTGTAAGAATTGTTCCCTGCTGCTTCAGGAGCATCTTCTGCCCTCTGCTGCAGTGGCAGTTCTCTTGAGCTGAATGTCTGTATGGGACGGGCTGAGAAGAGAAGGGGAATTTGACAGTATTGAGCTACAGGGGAGGCCCTTAGTTTTGGTGGGAATGGCTTCCTCACTCCACATGGTCTGTAGTCCGTACATTCATGGCTTGATATAAGCAAATCTGTTTATATAGGCTGCTGGAAAAGTCAGCATTTGAGGGAACAGTTGTGTGGGATAAGGAGAATCAGGGTTCTGGAAGTGACCTACTTTTTTTGTTATTCTGGCAAGTATTGTAGGAATACTACTTAATTGCCTAAATTGTAACTTAGGAATACAGTGCTGCAAAGATAATGCTAGACTAATACTAATCTTTCTAATGCTGAAGTGCGATCCTTTGGTACTGAAGACCGGCCCACAGACAGACCTGCTCCTCCAAGAGAAGAAATCTATGAATACATCATTTTTCGGGGAAGTGACATCAAAGACATCACTGTATGTGAACCTCCAAAAGCGCAGCATGCTCTGCCACAAGATCCTGCCATTGTTCAAGTAAGTTGCCTGAAGCATTGATAGAAAGCTCTGATAAAACACTGGCAAGGAAAGGTTGAATTTTAGTACAGACTTACAAAAACAACGGCCAATTAAATGTGTCCAGGAATTTTCTGATGTGTTTGAAACATACCAAACTTCATTTTAATACTTAAAATATCAGCAGCATTAGAAATTTGAGTCACTGTCTAGTTTACTAGCTAAGAATGCAGGAAAATCATAGAGGTAAACTAACAGTTCTCAGTGTTTAAGCTTTAATAATGCTGAAGTAGAGAATCACTGCCAAAGCAAGTTGACTTCTGGGCACTGTAAATGTACTTTGTCTTGTTACAGTCTTCGCTGGGCTCTGCCTCTACATCATCCTTTCAGCCACATGTGCCTTACAGCCCATTTAGAGGTATGCCACCTTACAGCCAGCTTGCTGCCAGCTCTTTGCTTAGCCAGCAATATGCAGCCTCATTAGGTTTAGGTAAGTAAAAACTTTACTTACTAGAATTAAAGGTATGGTCCTTGTATGCAGCTGCTGTGAAATCAAATTACAGCAACTCTTACAGAATTCCTTGGCAAGTGTCAGGGTATAATAAACAGCAAATAAGTAGTTAAGTGATCTGCAGGGAAGACAGACACATGCACATACACACACACACACAATGCTAAAGGATCTTTCTGAAAGTAATGTAAATCTTAACAGTTGAGGACAGTTCACTTCCAGTCTAACATACCTTACATATACTGTATGTATGTAAAGAGAACCTATATTCCCAGACAGGACTATAAATGAGCTGCTCTAGTGCTATTCTAGAGGTTCTTGTATCTCTTTCCAAGTCCTTCAGATGTTTCGCTACCTTGTATCTTATCCATATATCTTTTTTGCTTCTCTTCTTCTCTCTATCTCTTCAGAGAAATTGGTAAGCCCTCCAGCATCAGCAGCTGCTTCCAGCCCTAGCTCTTCTCCGTCTCCACAACCTGTTTCAGAGCCTGACATGTCTTCAGAGCCCCATCAGCTTTCTTCTAAGGGTAACAGCAGTTTGAGGACTCCAAATATTTGAAAGGACTGCATGGCACTTGCACACATTGTTTTTGATAACCCTTCCTAGAATGATAGTTCTTACATGGGTAATGCTGGTAGAACTAGTACATTTTTGGTTATTGCTGCTTTTCATTATGTGAAATATTACTTCCTCCTGCTCTAGAAGTATTGATTAGAGAGGCAGGAGAAAACAAGTACAGGTCAGTTGATCCTGTACTGTAAGTACCAGGAGAGTGCTGCAGTCTAGGGATGCTGGCATGCTGTATCATATCAAGAAATACTTGCTAGCTTAGGACTGAGCAGTCTTTCCTAGAAAGACAAGCATACTGTTTAAATAGTGGATTGCTAAAGACATAGGTCAGTTTAAAACAAACAAAAAAAATATATTGCTGTAATTGAGAAAATTCTAGGGTGCGTGATGGGGCAGTGTACCTTACAAGACTCGATTAGTAAAGCATGACTAACAACTCATTAAGAATTCCAGAGTGTGGAGCTGTGGTGAACTAGGATAACATTCTGGGTATTTGCTTCTATGCTTAAAGAAAGACAAAACACTTTTTAAAAGGAGGTTGAGTAGAGGTACTAGACTGACCATCTTCAGGGCAGAGACACCAAGTGCAGCCTGCATTTAAACATGGTAATTAGTTCCACCTGTTTTTAACTTAAGCATGTATGCTTGTGTTGGCATGAAATTACTCTACTTTCTTGTTTTGGCCATTAGCCTATACTCACCTTTCCAATGTTCTGCTTAAGCTTTGAAACTCATGTTAAACTTTCACAGCAGCTTTGTCCTACTAAATAATCCTTAGGCTGTGTGTCTGTTGTCTTTGCAAGTTTTCCAGGTGTATGTAACTAGGAACCTGCATGATATTACCTCCTGGGTATATCTAATGTGGACTTAAGTCATCCAAAGTGTCAGTGGTTTGGTTTATGCGTACTCTAAAGCTTTTCACTTTTCCTGCTCTTAAACTGTATTCAGTTAGTTTGCTTCCAAGCATTTTTTATGCATAACTACATGTCTGTAGTAATCCAAAGCTTCTAATTAAATGCAGAATGCAGTATTTCTTCTGACTACTGAAGACTGTCACTTTATAATATAATTGGTATAAGGTATACCAAACCATGAAAAGTATTTACATGTTTTGTAGTGTGAATAAATAAGCCTGGATGGAAGAGCTACAGAAGTCTTGGGTAACACTTTGGCCTTGACCAAGAAGGAATTTAAAAGGGTAACTTTGAGATCCTGGTCTGGTTTCAGGTTTTATTTGTTTGAAAGCTAGCAATAAGCAATGACAGTACTTCAAATAGTTGAAGAGCTTCTGAAGATGGGCTTACAAAATGAGATATAGTTGAGGTTAAGCCTCTCTGGCAATTTTTTTTGACAAAGTGGGTGAGATTTCTTTGAGCAATTTCAAAATGGTAATTTTTCCTTTGCATTTAAGGTACCATGTAAAGTAAAATCCACATAACCGCAAATACAGAAAGAAATTGGATTCCAGTATAAACTTTCTATTAAGAGACTGCCTTAGCTTGCATATCTAATGTGTATCTAACTCAGTTTAAGAAATAAATGGATGGATTTGCTGATTTAAGGCACTGGATTTGAGAGCCAAGAAGACTTGTATGGTGGTAGTGCTTTACCCTAGTGTACATGCCACTTAGTGGCAGAGTGTATAGTGACACCACTAAAGTTTTTGAATAATTCCTTAAAAAAAAAAAAAACTCCATTGAAGTGGATAGGGTTCGAGTAGTGTTAGTGCACTTGGTGAAATGCACTTTGTTGTTGGAATTTTTGTAGGTGCTGGCTTTCCTTCTGTTCACCCAGTCCGCAAAAGCCCCATGGTAGAGCAGGCTGTTCAGACCGGCCCGGTTGATAACATGAATTCACA
The DNA here is from genome assembly GCF_003343005.1 of Rhea americana. Classification (NCBI taxonomy): domain Eukaryota; kingdom Metazoa; phylum Chordata; class Aves; order Rheiformes; family Rheidae; genus Rhea; species Rhea americana. Next base: position 10,844,631 of record NW_028186534.1, read on the forward strand.
AAAGCCACCCCCTGTGAAAGTAGCTCCAGGGATTCAGCGCAATGGACGGCAGGTTCCGCAGAGCAACAGTAAGACAAATGGTATGTATGTACTGCTTAATTTTGAAAGTGCCATTTTGAGTTGTCCTTCCACATTGCATACTAAGTGTCATTTAGAAGCATCCTTCCAAGTTGCATAGTAAGGAAAGACTAAACTATTTCAGTTTTGTTCTTGTGCTCCTTTATTAAGTTTGTTTTTCTTTAAGTTTCTGTAGATACAGTTCAGGCAACACCTGTGCAAACCCAAGGACAGGTGAATGATGAAAACAGAAGACCTCAAAGGAGAAGATCGGGTAGGTTAACCTGACACTAAGCATTTGCTTTAGCTTATAAAAGCAAATATGTTCACTCTTGTGGAGCATAATGGGCACAAGACCGGGAGCAAAAAAAGGCTTGATAAGGCTTTGGGCATTCAGAAGTGCTTCCCTGACAAAATAAGTTCTGGAGCCTCAAAAGTTTAGAACTTTGCGGGGGCAGAATTCTGTTGTTGATGCGTCCATTTCCCCTGCCCCTTGAAACTTGAAGGTATATTATAAAAGCCGATGCTCTGAGTTGGTAGCAATAACTAGATTTCTGTGAAACCTGAAGTATTTTTACTGGGAAGGGAAGCCTATTTAAGAATTTCCAGAGGTATGGCCTATGGCTAACAGTGGCTTACAAATGAGAGGAACTATGGAGTCATTGGTTCCATAGAACAATTCTTATCTGATTGAGACTGCCTGCTGGTAGGCATAAGAAAGTGAAATGAACTTCAGATCTGAAGAACATATTCCTGCACAAGCAAACTGAGAAGGCAGGAAGCAAAACTTGAGTCTCAAGTTTTCAAATCAATTTGCCTGAAGGCAACACTGTACAAGGGGGTTATAGCTTTTCCAAGGAAAAAAATCAATAGTTTCTCAATTAGAAACTGAGAAATGCTGTGAAAATTATACAAATTACAAGCCTCTTCACGGCTGTATAAGTCTTGGGTGACTGGGGAAACCAGTGGTCCTATTCTTCCCTGCTGTTAAGGCAAGTTTACAGAGTAAATACAGTGAGATGCTTGTAAATGAATAGCAAGTAGAATTGATAGTTGTCTCTTTCCCCCCAGTTCTACTTTGTATAGTGCTTGTTTTGATTTTTCTCTCCTAACACTGAAAGTTGGGAATAATCTGTCTTAATAGTAGAACTAACATCCTGAAATGCTTTTCAGAAAGTTAAAAGTATTGCTGTAATGTGTTTTCTACAGCCAAGTTCAGAAGTTACTTTCAAAGAGGTGTGGCCTAACCACAGGACTGGAAGCCAGAAACTCCTGAGTTCTAATCCTGGTTTCCTCTGCTCTTGAGCAAGTCATTTAACCTCCCTGCGTGTTACCAAGTGTTTAAACTCTCCTGCTTTCAGGAAACAGGAGAACCAGAAATCGTTCTAGAGGACAAAACAGACCAACTACTGTGAAGGAAAACACAATAAAATTTGAAGGTGACTTTGACTTTGAAAGTGCAAATGCACAATTCAACAGAGAGGAACTTGATAAAGAATTCAAGAAGAAACTGAACTTTAAAGGTTTGTGGCTTCATTAAATATGAATTGCTGAGCTAGTAGTAAACACTGCATAGAGAAACTCATTCTGAGAAATTGCATGATTACATATGGCAGCAACTCAGATCTTGTCTGAGGGAGCAAGAAAACAGATGGCTCTTCAGTATGCATCAAGGAAGTGTAATGCATTTTATTATCTTCAGATGACAAAGCAGAGACAGGGGAAGAAAAAGGGGACCCTGGAGTGGCAACTCAGAACAATGATGGTAATACGGAGGAGGACCTTCTGGGACCCAACTGCTATTATGATAAATCTAAGTCTTTCTTTGACAACATCTCTTCAGAACTGAAATCTAGGTAAATATTTTTGAAAAGCTTGCTTTTTGGCCTCTTCATCTCATCAAAATAGTTTGGATTGTGTTATGCAGTTTTAGGCCTAGAATTCTAGGCATAGCCTATGGAATGTGATTTAATTCTTTAAAACTTAGTGCTAGACATCTGGCAAAACACTTCTTAAGGGGAGGACTGCCATACATTTGATGGCTCACTGGTCATTATTACTAAGCCTCATGCAGGGAGATGAACAGAAAGCAAAGACTTCAGCTGATTCTGATCCACCTTGCCTAAACTATAATACAAGAATTTCCAACTGTCTCTTCTTGTACTGACTTTGTACCCATCTGACTTAGAAAAACATCTTATCTGATTCGTGGGAGGAGGCAAACAGGGTCATGCTGTGCTGRAGATGGGATGGCTATGCAGCTTGTAGACTGGAACAAGCAAAGTCTGTAGTCTGGGCAGGGAGGAGCTCAAGTCTATCTGTAGAAATGCATTAAGTACTTGAAACATTAATCTCTTTTTTAAAGAATCTGCTGCTGACACTAGTGTTAACTAGTGAAGTCAGAGTTCCCTTTAGTGTCGGTATGTAAAATTCCCTTTATAATGTTTCTGCTTCCCTTTAACAAAGCTTTCTTGAAAGTGCTTACTGTAGGGCATCCAGGGTTATGCAGGAAGAAGYAAACTGATGGTGTGGAGCTATTTCAGTAGGTGTCTGCTGAACCTTGGGTGTGACAGGACTTCCCTGGGAAGTCTGGGAAGCCTTCACTTTAATCAGAAATTTATTTTTTCCAAGAAAAAATATTGGGGTTTGAATTCCTAGTGAAACCCTCTTCAGCCCTTTTCAAGGCCTCTTCCAGGTCCATCTTCAGTGTTCTGAAAAAGTAGCTTGTGAAAGTCAACAGCTGTCACTTTGAAACTCACGCTTACCACAGGGATTGAGCTGGGGTTGTGCCTACACTGCAGCTTTTTCTTGATGTAGTCTTTCTTTTTTAAATTAAAAAAAGAAGAAAAATTAATTCAATGAAATAGGGTGTTTGAGGCTTCCTGATAAATGAATTGGAGGCTATTTAATCTGAATGTGGTATTGTTCAGTTCTAGGCGCACGACATGGGCTGAAGAAAGGAAGCTCAATACAGAAACATTTGGAGTGTCTGGACGGTTCCTTCGTGGCCGCAGTTTTCGTGGTGGATTTCGAGGTGGAAGGGGTAGTGGAGCAGCAAGGAGAAACCAAACCACTCACAGAGCTGGTACTGGCAGAGTGTAACTTCAGAGGCAAGTTTTTGTTGTTGTTGTTCGTTGTTGGTTTTTTAGCAAGAACAAATGTTGTCTCAGAACTGAGCTAGGTCTGTYTCTTTGCCCGAGTTGTATATGCAACCCATTCTGCTTTCATGGATACATCAAAAAATGTTCCTTATCGTATCTGGTGTATCTTTCCAAGTGATAAAAGGAAACATGAGATGTTTAAAATGCTTTGTCTTTGTTCTGTTGATTTCTGGAGCCAGCATTCTGTCCACTCTGGAAAGCAAGAGCTGCTTATTTCAGCTGCAGTAATACGTTGAGGCTTTCTAGCTAAGTGTTGCAGAGTTGATACAAGGGTTAAATTCATTGCTTTATTCTTGTTGGGGAAGGGTCTCTTTAGTATCAAATCTAAATCTATCCCCTCCCTCCGTTTTTCCCTGAATAGGTTTCAACATTTCTTCGGAGAAGATGAAACTGTACATAGAAAGAAAACGACCAACTGCTGCACTAATGTGGGAAAATGGTTCATATTGTTTACTGTCTCAGCTCAAATGACAGAACTTCATGTACTACTGCTTCTATTCTGGACTTATTTTGGACCAGCAACTAACAGCTGGAATATTCTTTGGAAGAGGGAATGTGTTCAGGGGTACCTTCTTCAGGGTGGCTTTAATTTTCATCTTGTTTTTGTTTTTTTTTTAAGTGCAGACTAACTTACAACATGGTTCTTCTTTCTGGGTCTCTCAAAGGCTGCTATAGTCTAAGCTTAAAGTCAGACTCCTTCTCTGTACCCTGAAGAAGATAATCATGCTATTTTAACATGGAACCAAAGCTCACTTGAAATAAACCAGCTAACTTGTTTGTTCTGAGTAACCAAATGGATTCTTTGGTGCTGCTGGTCTTATTGTTCTAGGCAGCATGTGAAGTAGCACTTGGTATCTGGAAGAATGGATTCCTGGTGCTGAGGAGTTATGTATATTGTCACTTGGGAATACTGGATTGTTGATCATGTAGTAGTGTAAATGACTGGACAACTGTTTGTCAGCTGGTACTAATGTGGAGGTACTGCAGGCTTGCACGGAACTGCATCGCCCTCAGATTGGCGAAGGGAGCTGGGCACTCAGAGCCTTGGAATATGTAGGTTAGAGCAGTATGGGAGGAGCAGCGTGCTGTGGTGTCAGCAGGACAGGAGCAGCGAGCATCTTTGTGTGCTCAGATAGTCTTCTACAGTAGGTAACTGACTAGGAGGGAGCTCATAAAGCTCTGATTTGCCCCAGTTTGTACCTCATTCATAGACAGTACTAACAGCAAACAGTTCTCTGTACACTAGTAGACTGTGGTGGAACACTATGGAATGTTTTCATTAAACTAGGAATGGGGAGTCCATATAATGAAGCTTAACAGATGGGCATGTTTAATTTGTTTCCTCTAAACCCCCCATACTGTAAATAGTTTAGTTGTTTTTTTTGTTTTTAAAATCTGTATGTGGGGAAAGGGGCTGGGAGGGAGGGGGCTAAATTTGTTTGCATGAATAAGTGGGTTAAATTGCTATAGGCATGTGTCCCTTTTTTGTTCAGTAGGGAATTTTGTTGAAAAAGCACCTTGATGACTGAACCCCTTACATAGCTAGAATTTTTTAGTTACGCATTGACTTAGGTTACTGTAAAAGCTTGGATTTATTTTTGTAGGACTTTATTGCTAAGAATTAGAACATAGCAGTGGGGCTGCTCTTTGGAGTAATGTAAATTGTAATTATAATAAACATGTAAATGTTTAATATTTTTCTCAGTGTATTCTGTATGTAACTCAGCAACATCAGCACATAGGACTTGTCCAATACCTGTCTTAATACGGTTCAAATCTAATTCAAAGGAAATTATATTGCAGAGTTTTAGCCAGCCTGAGAAGTATTGCATGTTATTTTTAAATGGTGTTTGAAAACCGTGTTACAGCCTTTGACCCTGTTCTTACTGTTATCCTGTGTTTTCATTTTTGGCCAGTCTGGGGAGGTTTGAGGATTGAAAAAACTAGCTAATGAATGGAATAGTTGCCCAAACTGCAATGCATGTACCTCATTCTCTGTGTATCTGATGCAACCTGAAGTCTGTGTATTGGTATAACTTAACTGAACTTTGCTTCGGGTGGCAATGCTTCTGGCTTCAGTAGCTGCAAATGCTTTTAGTATCTGGACTCATAGTAGCAAAAAAGGGTGTGTGCTAAAATAATCTGGAAGCTGCTACAAGCCTCTATTTTCTCTGCTGGCAAAACAGCCAGCGGGATGCGATTTTGGCAATGCAATTCCATCTCAAAACATAAACTAAGCAGCGAGTACCTCATGGCTTGTCCTATGTGACTACAGTGAAAGGAGAAATCAAAATTAACTTCTGATAACAATTTACTTTGTTTTCTTGTTCTAAAGTAATAGTTCCCTTTACCCATTAAGCCTCAGTTCTAACAGCTTCAAGACACAGCTGCTCTGTTACTGACAATACTGAAGCTGCTTTACTGTGAACATAGTGTAGGTTTCCACAGGTAGAGTGCTGTATCTGCATCATCTGTGTACTGTAGCAGTGTAAGGAGCCCAGTGCCTGTGGTTTGATACTCCTGGGCTCATCAGCTGCCAGCCCTTGTCTACTGCAAGTACTCATTCTAGTTCAGTCTATGGCAGACAACAGTCTACGTAGGTATCTTTCACACAAGAGCTAAGACTAGGAAGAGAGTGACTTCTGCAAGAAACCAAACTGTCCAGCAGTTCAAAACTCCAGTTTTGAATCACTCCTCAGGGTAGCACTTCATCCCATAAGGCATGTCAAACAATGCTATACTTAAGCTAGAGAAACTGCCTTGTTTATGTGGTCTAATTGTTTTCTGAGCAGAAGGAAAGATCACTGCAGCCTTCCTGTCCTTGATTCCTGTGATAGTCTGCCTGCATTTCCCTCTGAAGCACTTAGCTGTAAACAGCTGCTCAGTTTTGGTGGAACAGGCCAGTAAAAACATGTGAGCTACTGCAGGCTGCTTTATCTGCTGACTGGGGCTATGGCATCTCCCACTCTGGTCTAAAGGGCCTTCTTAGAACCCTCTCGGGTTTGGTCAGATCTCCCTTTGTGGAGGCTCCTGCAGGTGAGGTTCCTGTCACAAAGGTACTTTCCACAGCGATGGAAAGTAAAGATGGTTCTTGCTGTCTCCCTGTTCTTCCCCACCTGCCTACTTGTCTTCTCCAAACTTTGCTTCAGGTAGAAGCTCTTGCTTTACATCTTTAAGACCATTTGTTCTTTGATTGTCAAAAACAGACTGAAGAACTAATTGCAAAGGCTGTTTTTATTTCTTGTTCAATCTACTTGGTGGTTATGTAAGTAGGAAGAGTTATATGCACCAAAAAAAAGTGGCACCTTAGCATTGTCAGTTTGAGATTAAAACAGTTCTAAGGAAAAGCAATTTCTGCAAGCAGGTAGCAAGCCTCATAGATAAGAGCTCTAGAGGGCAAGAGGTGTCTTTGAGAAGGCAACAGTAAGCAGCAAAGCACACATCACAAAGACTGAACTTCTCTTCCCTGGAAGCTTTACCTCAGCACAAGGAACAAACTGCTTCCCTTAGTAAAACCTGTATTCCTCTGTAAACATAATGACTGTAAGGAAAGATAAACAAGACCAGAGGGGGAGAAAAAAAAGATTAAGAGGCAGGAGGGGAAAAAAACAGCTAGCATTAGTTATGTTAATGCCTGCATAGCATTAAAGCTTGCAGACCCACTACCATCTAGGCAAGTCTTCTATTTTATATCTGCCTCTATCCCACATATCTGAACCAGCAGGGTTGTCTTCCCTGGTCCTTGCAGGGACAAGCCCTACCTCTCCTAACAGCAAAACTTCCAGGTACCACTCCTTTTTGCCCTCTGTGTTGGAAAGGGGGTAAGAATATTGCAGTGAACAAAGCTAAGTGTGAAAATTAGCAAGTGTATTATTGAGCAAAGCTGTTGAAAACAGATGAATCAATTGGAAATAGCTTTTCACCTAGCTCTCAATAGCTTAACATACCTGTACTTAAATAGGTAACATTAGAATATTGCCAAAACTGAGGATATTAAAGGTGCCACCATGCAAATACTTATCTGAAATAAAATATCAAATTGGGATAGTGTGAAAACTCTTTGCTTTTTTTTTTTTTTTTTTATGATTTTTTTTCCTTGCCTGACTCCTTTATTAAATGCTCTCTGGCTCTAAATGAGTGGGTGTCAGAGGTGCAGTATTTCACAGATCTGTGGGTCACTGCCTGATTTTGCACTGCATCTAGATATTAAAAGTTGCTCTTATTATAGATAGCACAAAGAAAAATGAACAACTAGAGACAGTTTTCTAAACCGATAGTCTCTTGGTATATTTATTTTATGACGATGGCAGTGAAGTAGCCCCTTATATATTTTCTACTGTCTTCAGTAAAGACATGCTTTAATCATAAACTGACGTATGACACCTGCCTATTGGCCTATTGATATTTCTTCTGCAATGAGTGTGAAGCTGATATCCTATTTTAAATACAACTGTAAAAAATGACATTACCTAACAAAATGCTAGCAGTATTCCTGATAAAATATACCGTGGTGGGGCTGAAAAGTGCATGCAAAGCAAGCTGCATTATTAGAATGTTTAAATATTAATTATACCGCTGTGTAGTAAAGATGATCAACTGTGAGTGTCAACTAATTTTCTAAAAGCTGCAATGTTGGGTTTCATCTAAACTTCTATTGTTAAGCGAAAACTAAAAGCCCAGCAAGTTTAGTCTACTGGAGTGTGTTTATTTTTATTGGTTTCTGCATAATTTTTTTTAACATAAACCAACTTTAACCCCTTTACTGTAATCTCTGCCAGTGGAACTCCAATAGCACATCATAAAATTCCTATAATTCTTCAAAGCGGTGTAGCTGGAAAAGAAAAAAGAAAAAAAGAAAACGAACATGGGCACTTTGCAACAAACGCCAACTGGGAGATGCCGCCAAAGAAATTTAACCCCCGCGAGCTCGTTTCGCTGGCAGCGCGCGCGCGCGCGGGGGCACGTGGGGAGGCAGGCGCGCGGCGCCGCGTGGAGGTCCGACGGCCGGTGTTACCCGGCGAAGCGACGGGCGAAGGGATAAGGGGGGAAAAGAAAAACGGCCGTCGCTTCCCGAGCTCCGTCTCCCCCGGGGTTTTGCAGCGGAGCAGGGGAGCGGGGCGCAGCGGCAGCGCGCGAGGCCGGGGTAAAGCCGCTCTAAAAGCTCGTCGGGTGCACGCTTCCCTTGTACAAAATACCTTATTCATGATGGAGCGGCGAGGGCCTAGGTAATTACTTGAATCAAGGTGGCCTCAGAAGTGTTTAAATCTACAAGGACACTTAGAGCATGAATAATGCAAAATAATTTGCATCTAAATTTTTTAAGTGTTCTTTATTCAAAAACTAAAATGCAGTTCCGATTAAAGTTTGATGAGTGAAAGCTGAGCACTTCATACCCACTGCGAAACGTCTCCTATTTGTRGAAATTATTTCAGACAGTGGTAAAGGGACAAAAGAGATCAAAAAAAAAAATAAAAAAAAAAAGTTGGTGATTAATCTGCATTACTTTTAAGCCAGCCTTATTTCACGACGTCTGGTGAGCAGCAAGCCGATTTCGGGACTTGCCGATGCGACACCCATCTCCGCCTCGCCCCGTTAAGGCAACGGCATCGAACGCGCAGCCCTAACGAGTAGCCAAAAAAGATCACCGTTCCCTCGCCTTCGACGACGGCGCGGAGCAGCTCCGGTCTCGGAAACGCGTCCGGTATCTTTTAGCGCCGTTAATCTCCCCTCCGTCCCCTTGGAAAAGTTTTACGCGCAAGAATTACGCGCGGCTGCCTCGGACGGGGCGTGCTGGCGGGACGCGGGCGCGCGGAGCGTCGCCTCGGCTCGGCGCCTCGCTCCGGCGTCTCCCTTCCCGTTCGGCANAATAACTAGCTATCACAGGGTGTTTCCAAATGTGTCTATTTCAAAGTCTGTTAGATGTTAACAAGTGCATATCTGAGCTGATTAATAACTGCATGTTTAATGAGTAGTTTTCAAAGACCGGAAGATGACTGCTCTGTAGTCTGATATAATTTTGGTATAGAGCAGTAGTACAGAGGTAGGCCTTCACCTTACAGAATGCAAGGAACCTACCTATGTGGAAGGGAAGAGGGAACTAGCTGTGGGAACATGCTGAACATGAACAGTAAACAGTGGCTTGACCAGAAACTGAACACCACTCCTGCTGCTAAGATGTATGGAAGAACTAACATGAAATTAAGTACAAAAAGAGAAACTGAACTAGAGCTTTATAGTTTAACTAACTTACAGTATGTAATATTCTTTGAAGTTACTTTTAGCATTAGGAAGTTATTGGTCTGTAAATCCCCTAGTGGGCACTCACCATAGCAACACTTTATTCTGAACCAGATGAATCATGCAAAATCTAGTTAAGTAGCAAGTCACACACCTCTTCTGTTATGACATGCCTTGAAAACATTCAATTCTCATGCTGAATTCCCAAAGCATTACACCCCAAATCCTCTGTACTGTTCTTCAGAGGTAAACCTCATACAGCTTGTGACAGAAAGCATTAAATCTTACAACCAGACCCTAGCCTTTTAGATTCAGTAGTACAACTTAAGAAAAAAAAACACATTTCCACAGTAGTTACATTCTCTTGAGGCTATGTAACAACATTACTAGGAGAGCCAGCTAAAAAGTAAACTAACAAATGAAAGCATGGAAGAGAAACATTGAATGAAGTGTCAGAAAAAAAAATGCAAATTAATCTTTGTTCTTTAATGGCTCTTTCTTGCTGTTCTGTAGCCAACTAAATAGTTTGGGTAATTAAAATCCAAGGAACAAAGATTTCTTTAAAATAAGAGTTTAAAAAAACAATAGGTTTATTGTATGTCTCAAGAGGGGCACAGTATGAATAAATGGAATGCCTACATGTTGTTTATACAGAATAACCCATCACTTGAATTAAAAAGCAGCTAAGCAGTTGAATTTCAGTCATCATGATGTTTTCTTCTGTTTTTTCTTTTCATTTTCTTCCTTTTCTTTTTCAATTTCAGCAACATACTTCTCAATTTCTTCAGGACTTAAAATCTTAAAAGAGAAACACAAGTGACCCTCAAGATAGATAAAAGCCTTTAAGTTGTATTAGTAAGTGATAACTAAGTCTGACATGGAAAAAARGTTACAATATCATTTATTTAGACACAGCTACATTGTGCAGACACAGCAACATTAAGCATTCCTTGGTCACTAATAGCAAATAAAAGCATTTCCCAAAGCAGAACGGGTGATTAAGGGCTGGAAGTTATTGTAAACCTACAGCAACAGTATCAGAGAAACATGCTTCAAAAAGAAGAAAAACAAAACAACCGCCTTACCTTCAGTGGCTGATCTCGTCTCATCACTGCCAGCTCAATGTTTTTCCCACCAGACTGTACAACCTTAATAAAAATTAGACACAGATATTACCATTAGTTAATTCTAACACATTCCTTTCAAATTTTCAGGGTCAGGAGAGATGGCTGGGAACTATTTCCTGTGTTAGCTCCAAGCTTTCCTCCCCATTAGTAATTACAATCCTTAAAAAAAAAAAAAAAATAAAAAGACTATCTTCTGGTGTCAGTGCACTGAACTGTGGCTGAAAAAAAACACATTTCTATAGCCCAACACTAGATCTAACACTCTATATGTACAACCTTAATAAAAATTAGACACAGATATTACCATTAGTTAATTCTAACACATTCCTTTCAAATTTTCAGGGTCAGGAGAGATGGCTGGGAACTATTTCCTGTGTTAGCTCCAAGCTTTCCTCCCCATTAGTAATTACAATCCTTAAAAAAAAAAAAAAAAATAAAAGAGTCTATCTTCTGGTGTCAGTGCACTGAACTGTGGCTGAAGAAAACCACATTTCTATAGCCCAACTTTAGATCTAACTTTCTATATCTTAAATTTCAATACAAAAACAAGACAGCACTCATGGTTTAGTGCATCTCTGATAAAATTTTAATTGACAGAACTGAAGTCTGTTTTCCTCCCCTGAGGACTGCTAGCAAGTTCTTCCATGTGAATTACAGAAAGCACTACCTGAAATATTCTGACACTTGAATTTAATCCCACATTCAAATGCACAGTGCCCTCAGCCTAGAACACACACACTTTCAGTAGATTATTTTGTAGTACTTCCCTGTGGCACATATATTTCTATGTACTCATATTTCAGATGTTAATCTAGACGTGGTGAAAGGTCATGCAAGGCTTTTGAAGCAGACTCACCTCAAGAAGAGCCTTGATGACAAGTTTAATAGTTAAGTCATCTGTCTCAATAGCTTCATCRGTATAGTTTTTCTCCAGGAATTCACGCACAGATTTGGCTCCTCTGCCAATGGCATTAGCCTGGAAACATTGAAGAAAAAGTTAGGCATGGAAGTTTTTTAAAAAAATGTCATTCACACAGAAGTTGCACACTTACATAATCTTAAACCATTTTATGATCACCATGTATTTTTCAGGAAACTGAATATGTTACTTCCCACATCACATGAAAAGAAGAGGGTAGGGGAGTCAGGGACATACTTTTTTTTGGAAAACAGGTTAAGATTTCCTAACTAAAGCTATACTGCAGACTGCCATTCAAGTAGAGCTGATCATTAAGGATTTTTGCAGCTGTGAGACAGCACCATCTGCCAAGTTAGATCTCCTTTCTACAGCCTCTCTTTAACAGAGACATTAACTCTTGAATATTTCATTAAATACCAGACAGAGACAGAACCAGCTCACCTTCCAAGCATGGTATGTACCAGATGGATCAGTCTGATACAGCCGGGGGGTTCCATCAAAGTCAAATCCCACAATAAGAGCAGAGATACCAAAAGGTCTGCGGCCATTGCTTTGAGTATATCTCTGATAGGAAAGAGGACATACTTATTTCAGAAGCAGTTCTAAAAGCTTTTCTAGAATGGAGAGCAGAATTTGTGGAAATTACAACCAAAAAAAGGCATGAGAAGTATTTYAATAGTTTCTTAGCCTATTGAAATTGGTATTCCTCGTCTTACAAAAGGCCACAGGCAATCAAGAAAGATGCAGTTATTTTTCATTTAAGTTTTCTACATGATTACAATAATCAGAAAAGGATCTTTCTTGTTCGCAGGCTACTGCCAAGCAGGAGACAGACTAAAGAATAAAAACCCAGGTATAAAACTGTGTATTGACAAGCACACTTAAGAAGCTAAGAGAGAGCATGACAACATTTGAACACAAAGTCACTTTTCAACAGYAGTTTGCAATTTTTCTATTAGAAGGCATGGCATTATCTGCAGTGACAAATAGGTTGTGTGATAAACAGGGTTATAGCCCTTCCCCTGATACCAGTTTAGCTGAACAGTTGCCTTGCCACACTGCACACCAGAAGTGGTCATGAGCAAGGAGACCTGATACCAGCAGCACTATTTCAGTAGGAATACAGAAAGACAGTAGAACTGTTACAGTTTGTAACAGTTTTAGAGAATTTGTGAATGGGCCAGAACAGAAGATTACCATCTAAACGTCAGATTACTGTATGGAAATAAAAATGAAACTTTGGAGCAGTATTCTGCTCTGGTAGACCAACGATTATTACRTGAATTACACCATTATCATCACTGCTATACTAACATATCTATGAGAATAAGCAAAACAGACATCTGCTAGTCTCCACTAGTTACTGAAAATTAGAGTTTAATGCAGTGGTAAATGCAGTTGCGCATATTTTGACATTGTAGTTCATTTCAAATTCATGAATATCAAATGTGAAATATATTTAAGTACAGCACTGATTTCCTCTCCTCTTGCCCCTCCCAGTAACATCTTAGTAGGAGGAAACCAAAATAGGAGCCATGAGGATGTTTTGACAATAACACAGCACTATCATTGTGCATGTGAATTAAAGCTGTAGATTAGCTTTAGCAAAACACTTTGCTTAGCGTTCCTGATAATATACACAAGTATAGTTAATGCAGTCTTTACAAAGTATTAATTTCTTCATCTTCAGGAAAAACTAGTAATGAGTTCTCCTTCCTCTCTATTACTACAGCTCTATTTCCACCAAAGAATTGTAGTCTATTCTGTTACCCTGATTTTCACTAGGTGAGTAGAATGCAGCCACAAGAAAAGGTTTTATCTGCTTGGTCTGAAGTGCTGATCACCAAACATATTTTAAATATCTCCATACAGTTCCACATACCTGTTTCAGACTAGCAATGTAACGTGTGATGTATTCCACAGTGACAGGATCCTCCACTGTAAGTCTATGGCTTTGACACTCTACACGAGCTCTATTTATAACTATTCTGGCATCAGCTGTAAGCCCTGAAAAAAAAATAGCGTATTCAGTATATGTTCAGATTCATGCTTCATAACGTATGCACAATTAAGACATCTAGTCTGTACCAAAAGGCTCACAAAGTCAGTGTCAATAAAAAACACAACAAATGAGATCGCACTCAAGTTTCTGAGCAAGAACAGCACTTTTAAAGCAGTAACAAGGAGTTTATGTATCAAAATTAAGTTGAAAATTTTAGCTTACAACTTTCATATATGTAAGTTAGATTACTTGGTCCAAAATTGCATAGTGTTATCAGAACATTACTAACAGATTGAAAGCAGTCCATCAAACAGCAGTTTAGCAAAGCAATTTCAGTTCTCAAACATTTCAATTATAATTTCTTAAACAATCCCCCAAATTATGAGCCTGCTTATCTTCCCAGTAAATCTTGTCTGGTTGATAGGGATATAGCAGCACAAAGCTAACTGCCAAAAATGAGTATTAAGAATTGAAATTTACTTTAAACAAGAGGCTCGTTAAAAAAAAAAAAAAAAAAGAGTTAATTTCCTGTTTTACTTTTTGACCAACAACTCCACCTTCAGCTGATTGCCTTGTTTCCTCAAGAGGACTTTCTCAAGCCTGTGAGCCCACCTGCAAGTACCACAATTCTTAGTTAAGGAAAAAAGGCAACCAGTTATTTGAGCTTATCATTCTTGCATTTTAACTCTGAAGAACAGTATCGCTGCCTGTTAAACTAGGTCTCTCCTTAAAGCATTACTAATACTGATACAAAGATTCTAAATTACTTAGAGAATCTTTCTGCAATCCATTTTCTCTCCATTTTTTAACCTCCATGACCCTCGTGTAAATTTTGAACAATTGAAATTAGTTAAAGCATTTGAATCAAGAAGAATGTGAAAGTAAAATGTTTATGCTTCAAACCACTGGAGACAGAACTGTTCATTCAGAGCGAGTCTTCTGAATTAGAATGTAAGAGATTTTTCTTTGTTTTATGCAACATTGTTTGCAAAACTTAGCTTTTTTGGCTTGATGCACGCAGGAAAAGGTACCTGTAACTGACTCATGCTTCTTATCACTCCTGTAATATGTATTAATATGCATCTGTTCTTTTGAGCTAAAATCTGTATCTGTGCTAAGACGCATCAGTTCTGGGTTAAATGCGAGGATGAAAACTAAGAGGACCCCATCAGCTCCAACAAATATTTCCTTTCATTAGATCACTTTCTATAGCTCCAACAATTTTTTCCTTTCATTGGATCGCTGTTTTTCTATACACATTTACTGAGCTGTTCTTACTCAAAAAGAATAAGCAGTTGTACATACTCCTTCCCCACAGTCCTCAGCCACAGTTAAAGAAAGTATTTTTGTTTTCAGAACTCATAAACCTACCCAAAGATGCTCTAATGGCTGCTACRCCTAATTCAAAATCTGTAGAGATCATATACCTGCAAAAGCCATGCAGACATTGTCATCAAGAGCACAGATCTTTCGTACAGTTCTTTCATCCTGAAGTTTTGCCACAGACTTCTTTTCCACACCAAGAACAACAATATCCTTCCCTCTTACTCCAACCTTCAATGCACGAGAGAGAAAAAGAGAGAGAAGAAACAGTTAAGATAGGCCCCCCCAAAAACAGTAGTTACAGACTTCAAGATGAAATTTTTTTTCTACTCATGTCAGTGAAGTCAGTGTTTTGTTTTCTACCGCAACAACCTGGAAAAAGGACTAATAAAAGAAGAGAAATTGCATAAGATTCTAGAGCATGGTTTCATAATCAGCTTACACCTATTTAAATCTATGTTGCTCCTAAGAGGTATATTCTAACTACTCCCAAATGTGTTTTCCCCAACTCTCCCAATATCAGAACTGGTATTTCTGCAGTCACACAAAGAAGTGGGTAAGACCAAGCTGAAAATTAACCCCTCAAAAAGGTAACCAGGTTGAATAGCTGGAACTATCCTTTTTGGTAGCAGCAAGACCCTAAATCAGCTTAAATTGTTTATGAAGCCATTGCCTTTGGTCCAGAAGCAAGATCAAGGTAAGACTGTCACAGTGACTGGTCCAGTGTTGTTGTTCAAATCAGAACCCCAAATACTTGAGATTAGACCAAGTAAAATCTGCAAGCAGCCCATCAATGGCTTGCTTCCTTGGTGTACTAATTCATACTCTTGAATATACCTTTTTCAACAGCTGGGAAAAAGAAAGTGAGCCTTTCATGCTTTTAATTCTGCTCCTTTTCATAGAGGGACATGCATAACTTGTTCTTCTAGGGTGATCCACCTCTTAACATGTTACAGATCTTTCTAAAGACATTAAACTCAACTACTGAACAAGAGGTAAGGTACAGGTACTGTTGTATCTGTTTAGGTCTGCTTTTACAATGCCTCCAATTTGTTTGTGTGTGCAGGGGGTGTTGAGAAAGAGGGGAAGGAGGAGTCTGTTTGGGACTAAGTCTTGTTATAGTTCTCATATCCCAAGCACAGTAAATTTTCTTACAGCTATTTTGCTATTAGGAAATTAGCATAGTTTCCCAGCCCCTAGCGATAAAGAGTTTTCACAGAGCAGAAGCTTGGACAACTGGAAGACTAAAGCCAGTAGCTGGAAAGTCACTTCTATGTACCTTTACTGACATGTTGCCCAATCCACTGGGAATCTGCATTTTACACCAGTATGAAATATTACCATTTTAACAATATGTAAGATAACAAATTAGAGGATCATTATTTTTTCAGTAGGTCGAGCAACAGTTAGGTTTCCATATTACAGAAAGGAAGCTACTCTGCTCATTTAACCTTCCCCAGCTTGCATGCAGCTAAGTGGTCAATGCAGTAGCTGCCAGGACTCCCTCTTACACTCTATCCACCACCGTAACAGCCACCAGCACTGGGCCTCAAATTCAATGTCTCACTAAATACAGAACTGCAATACACGCAACATCCCCCCCCCCAAAAAAAAAAAACCCACAATAATCACCTGAAATAGAACACAGAGGTACCCCTTCTTTAAAAAAAAGGGGGGGAAAACAAATTGTAATTTTTTATGGTAGCTTCAAAACCATTACTTAGCTTTGAAATTGGGGTTACAGTTTCAGGCCCCAAACAGAGTTTGAATAAGACACTCTGAGAAAACAGATCAAACTTTCAGCAGGCAGTAAAAGACAACCTTCCCCCGCAAACCCGGTCCTGCTGGCGTCTTTAGGCCACCAGAATCGCGCTGACACCACGCACATCCCAGCAGCAAAGCGAGCCTCATCGCGGGGCACCCACGCCGCAGCTCGCCGGGCTGGCGCCACGCGGATTACTGGCAGAAAAGGAAGGCGGGCTGCTCTGCGGCCAGGCAGCACGGAAGCGGCCGCGGGCCGGGGAGCGACAGCCCGCCGAGCGCCGGCAGGGGCGGACCAGGCCCGACGCGCCGCTCGAGACGAGGCCGAGCGCCCTCGGCCGGCCCCACGCGTCACGTAGCGGCCCGCGCCTCAGCGAGCCAGGCCGCGCGCGACGCGCCCAACGGTCGCTCGCGCCCCTCTCCACACACACACACAAGGGCCGCGCGCGGCGCACCAACGGCCGCCCGCGCCCCCGCCTCAGCGAGCCAGACCGCGCGCGACGCGCCCAACG
>NW_028186534.1:10862744-10911381 GCF_003343005.1 Rhea americana
AAAAAAAAAAAAAAAAAAGCCCCACCATGTCGGTTGCCTTTGCTTCTGCTCGCCCAAGAGGCAAAGGGGAGGTCACCCAGCAAACTATCCAGAAGGTAAAAAAGCATGCTTTTCTACAGACAATTTTAGACATTTGTTCCGTCCATGCTCCTGTAGCTGAGGAAGGAGGCTTATTTCTAAGGTGATCATGAAAACCCGTGAATTTGCAAGGGCTGCAAAGATGGACAGCTGGAGAGAGGTGGGGGAAGGAGGAGGAGGAGGAGGTGGAACAAAGCAAAGGTGTTCAGATCACTGCAAAGAGAGCAAGAGAAGGAAGGACTTGCGGAATAAAATTGGCATGGCACGTTATCTGCTGCTTGCAAAGGAAAAAAATCGCCAATAATGCATTGAAGAATTGCAATGAAATTCGCAAATCTGTTTTTAATTTCTGACAGCACATCAGCTCCTGGCCAGAGAAATAAATACACTAAAAAGAATTTAAATATTGGATTTGTAAGGATTTTCTTTTGTATTTAGATGCAGAATTGTAATCTCTTTTTAAGATAGAGGGAGCACCAGTCACTGCTGTTTTTCATATGCTATTATTATTGTGTGTAATGCATTTGTTAATGTTTAATAATTTTWAAAAAGGTTTTGAAAGATTTCCTTTGCACGCTAGGTCTCCACATGTGTTTCATTCGGAAGCCAAAGGGAAGGGTGCCTAGTTTGGAAGTTATTGTTATCCTATTTCACAGGATTGACAGCAGGGAATATATATACATGCCCAACAGCCCCCATCCGTTCTGCGTATTTTAACTGTAAATAATGAAAGAGGTTGGAAATGTCAATAAAGAACATGCATGGTTTACTGTGACCACTATGTCATTTCTGCTTATACTATTTTTTTTGTATGTTCTGCACCATATAAATATTTTGTTTATGCAGCTTGTATAATGTGATGGAAGTAACGTATGTTTTATTATGGTCCATTGCTAAATTATGACCAATGAAGGAGTGTCATTGGGAATCCAGCGGTTAACTAACTGATCATCGGTACATTTTGCTGTCAAAACGCTGTCTGCTGCCAATTTATGACTTCTAGAAGAAAAAAAACTCGATGGAAGGCTATTACAGAACAGAGATTAAGGCAGAACTGACTGCCACAAGAGAGATTTAAGAGTATGACTTAAATCTCAGGAGACTATTTGGAAACTAATCCCATTTTGAATAGACCTTGCAGCACATGTAATATTCTGATCCAACTGATTTTGAATTAAAAAATTAAATTCAGAATTAGTGGCTCAGTTTTTCTTAACCACTTTGTTTGGCCAGAGTTGTTGGGAGTTAGGACAGAATTTCATAATTCAGATGGTTTATACTAAAAAACATGAATGTATCCATAAACAAAGGGCAGCCAAAGTATCTTCATTTCAATTTTCATGCACTTTCCTTTTTTCATACTGATAAACTTAATAGAAGTTTGGAAGTGTTGCTTATTTCTTTACAAATAGTATGTAAAGCCATTTCCTGTCTCACATACATATTCTGGCATGTTACTTTAGGACTGTTCATCAATACTGGGCTGTTGGCAGTGATTTTATTCTTGAAAAGCACTGGTGCTGGGGCAAAAGACKTAGAGACACAATAAGTAAATGGTTTTTATAGTCAAATATAAGACATGGGGCAATGGGAGACAAGGAACAAATGCTGAGATAGGAACTCACTACAAAAATTCTTATTAAAGACAGCTTTTTAGAACTCATACCAGTTTTATTGAGTTGTTTTTATTTGTGTTCATGATACATTTTTATCTACTAACTCAATTTCAATAGTCTTTCAAAGCTTTTATTATTACAGTGACAACTATCTTCCTTAAAATTTCATGGGAAGGAAGGTAGAGCTTTTGACATTGCAAAAGTGATGGTGATGCTTTAAAACAGTTCATCAAATAGCATTTGCAGGACAGTTAACTTTTCAATTTCTCCTATGTTATGGTGGTTAGCACCCACTTCTTGTTTYGTAGTAAGTGTCAGGAGATCAGAGCTATTCCTTATTCCTTTTACAGTTAGCAAAAGTGTTGTTCAGGAATTGCAGAAGCATAGGCCCTTTCTGGTAAAGATACCTGTAATACTGCTTGGGCTCTTGGTATTGAATACTTATCTTAATTGAATGTGAAAATGCTGTTGTCAATGATATTTAATGTTATAACTGAAAAGGATTGTTTCATATATTTTGCTAATTCGGCATGCAGAATTTCATTGACACTGATGAAAATTCTGTGCAACAGTGAGTACAGAGTGTGAAACAAAGAGCTGCAGGAGCATTTTCTCTTAAAATTGTACGATACACCTGGGTTGCCATGTGAGCAGAGGCACACGTGCAGGAGGGATATGGATTCTTGTCTGAGGGAATTCTGATGTTCCCTGCCAGCCCGCAGGAGACTCACCTGCTCACCTGCCTTGACAGGCCACAGCAAACCACCGTTCCTCAGCCCCTCCGTGACGCCCCTGCCAGGGGAGCGCTACGAGTCCAGGCAGTCACATCTGTGATGGACGAGGGCGTCCACTGGCTCGGGAGAGTTGGGCTCCAACTTGCAAGTCACAAGCAAGAAGCAGGACAAGTGGAGTTCTCTAAGGGAACGACCAGCTAGATTGCAAGTGCATAAAAATGACTCTTCTGCTCGTTCTCCCATAATCTAGCCCTTTCTCCACATTTAAATGAGTCAAAAAAACACAACAGAAGACACACCAACATGGAATAATTCATATTTAGCTCATACGGAAAAAAAATACTATTCATAGAGTCCATCTATCCTGATGACAGATTGACTCAAAGTCCCAGTCTTCTGAGCACTTAATATCAAGAATATTAATTACAAACTATATTGGGTAGTATGATTCTGCCAGAGCCAGGCTTAAATTTGTAAACACTGCTTTTATTTTTCCGCTTACTCCCCTGCAAAAAGCTTGCCACATTCCCAAGGAAGTTAGGGGAAAGAGACAAACTATTTTCTTTAAAGTTTTAAAACAACTAAATGATTTTTTTAACCAATTTGTTGTATAATAAATTCATTAAATAAATGTCAGTTTGCATTTTGTCCAGCAACCCTGATTTTTTTGAAACAAATCAATCCCTAGATTTTACTGAATGAAGCTAAGCTAGCAGGCACTGAGCTACCAATACATGAAAGTTAACTGCTATATAATTAGTGTGCATTTTTGTTTTTAGACTTCTTTTCTTAGAACTGAATTACCACAAAGGACATATTGGGGATATAATTCTCTTGCATGTGATTTCAGTGTATCTAGCAATACGAATTATACACTTCTGTCAAGTTCCGTAGTCTGTTCATGTATGCTAGTTCTGTGCAGGAAAAAGAGGTGAGGTTTAAATGTTTGAAAGTGGCATTATTTTAAAATAAGTGTATTGATAATTCTGAAGTTTTCGAAGGAGATGGGTAATAATTTAGAGAGGTATTTCATACAGAAAGTATCCTTCTTCAGCACAAAAATATCAGGCATTTAAGGAATAAAAAATACATCCTTTAATTCTTTGTTGGATATTTTATCTAACTCCTTTAAAGATAACTGCTTATAAATGGATAATTTGAAAAGCACAGTCTAGTGGCTCAGTGAAGTCATGTGGATATGCTCTGGACAAACAGCAGTAAAATTCACATTTTGTATTCAAATGCTTTTATCTGATGGCTTGCTGCCCAGGTCCCAGCTATCAGCAGGTATTCCATTGCTTTACTTAACCTTTTTTTAAACAGCACCAGAAGAAAGGTATTCTAAAGATAATGTCACCCCTCAGTTAATTTAGATGCTTGATATTAAAGGGACAAGTCATGTGGTTAAAATTAAAACTGTGACTAAAAAGTTTATTTGCCCAGTGTAAGCTCTGATTTTGAGACATCTCTTACTTCCAGCAAATTGAAAGGAAATATCTGAGCGCAGACAGTCTGAGTGGATGGCTTGTAACAGAAGGGAATTACAGTCACTCTTGCCATTTTTTTTATTGTAGGTCAAATTAGAAATCATCTGGTGAAATGTGTTTTTGAAAGAGAAATACTGGAGAAAACGCCTTATTCAGCTCAGGCATAAATGTCTCTGTAGGCCGTGTATACAAATTAACAGACCTGTGGCACACAGCAAAGAGAACTCAAGTGACTGATCAACTCTRAAGTAAAGTGAGGTTTCAAGGCTGATCATTAATACTATAGCCTCTTTAATAAGGCTACAACAGTGTACCGAACACCATCCAGGGCTAAAAAGGGTAAATGTGAAGCATCACAAAAATAACATTTTAATTTGCTTCTCATACTAACATAYATTGTGATCACATTTCTTTTATGCAGATGCTAGATGAAAATCACCACCTAATACAATGTATTATGGATTATCAGAGCAAGGGGAAAACTGCAGAATGTACTCAGTGAGTATTACGAGTTTTGGTATATGGTAGAATTTTTTGTGTACTTTTTAACAAGAACAGTATTGTGAACAATTCTGTTCATTGGCTATTGAAAAAATATTTGGACTGTTCTTTTTTAGATTCACTTGAACTAAGTGAAGTATTATATGAAGTATATATTGTTCTTGGGAACCAAAAGGGTTTCTTCTGTTACGTTTTTCTTTATTACTTTGACTGTTTTTGAGTAGTGTCACTCAAAAAAAAGGAGTGTGTAAAAAGCAAAGGAAAAACTAGATGAAAATTGAAAGAAATAGGACAGTTTTTAAAGTAAACTTTCTTAAAATTAAAAACAAAMCCAGAAATATCAGCAGTTTTACATTAAAAAAAATAAAAATGAAAAATGAAAATTAAAAGCTGACCGTAGTTTTTCCCTACAGTATCCCTCACTAGATGAACACTTCTGAAATGTAAGATGCTATAATTGATAAAAAAGAAAAAAAAACAAAAATGAAATAAAGCACAATTTGAACTTCAATTCTATTTCATTCTGACTAGTTCTATGGCAAGAACTCTCACTGATATTAACTGTAGCTAAACTGCAAGGTTAAGCACATGGGCCAAACTGAAAATAGGAATGGTGATTTGTAAGAAATACAAAATTCTGACTGTCATTTTAAGGACTYAATTCTTCCTAAACACTTTGGATTAAACCACCTTCATACTGTGTTTTATTAACCGTGTGTAAATAGAATCAYAGAATACTTTAGGTTAGATGGAGCCTTCTGAGATCACCTGGTCAGAGCAGGACCAGCTTTTAAGATAGATCCGACTTTAACAGAATAGATCTGATAGATCAGATGTCATATTCAGTTGAGTTTCATAGCACATGAAGAGTGTCTTTCTTATATACAAATGAGAGCTATGTTCTGATTTGCTGTTAAGGATATTCTTAAGAAATGTGTGCAAGAAATTATCATGCTTTGTATTAGAATAGRCTATAGTCCCAATGTGATCATGTATGCTTTGGAGTTTGAAGCGTTTAGAATATTTTTAACAGATCATTTATAAAAATAATAATAGAAAAGTGTGAMTTTGGGGCTATTGGATGACTTGTTCCGTGCAGACTCATTACATAAGAGTAGAATCAGGTACAAAGTTAAGGACACAGTTTCATCAGAAAGGAATTAAATATTAAGGATCAGCAGTGTTGTTATCTATGGCTAAAACAATACGCCTGTAGACTTACCAGTTTATTTCACTGCTTACTAGTTCTAATCTTGAAAGCAAAATGCTTTCATAAACATCATGGGTTAAATCTCATTCAGGAAGAATGGCAAGTCTGTCCCATAAGAGGTCAAGTTTTGGGGCCAAAGCTAGAAAGTTGCATTTTCAAAAGAAGTGTCAAAAAAAAAAAAAAAAGAGAGAGATTTGCTAAAAGTTTACGATTCTGCTCTAGACGAGTTCAACATACAAGATTTGAATAATTTTTAGTAATGTATTCACTGCCTGTTTTGAAAWTTATCCACTGAAGATTTTGAGCAATAAAGGTCACTGAATACTTCTGCAAATAAGGCAGTATTACAGGAGGTGCGTGCAGTTCTGAGAGRACTTCCAAATCCCATTCTCTCTTACTCGTGTCACCATTCTGGCTTCATTTTGGTCACTTTCCCCCCTTTCCTACCCACTTTTTCCTTATCAGAAGGAAAATCACTCCAAAAAAGCATTTCCTCTTGCCTTCTTGGAACCCTCCTTGCTTCCCAAACTTAACTCTTCACTTTGCTCAATGGCACAACTGTTGGACTGTTTTTGGGTGCTCTCCAGTTCTTCATTATAGGCTTTTCCAGTTCATTGAGAACTGTGAAGAAGAATAAATGGTTCCTGTGGCGCTTACTTGAGTAAATGCTCCAGTTAAAGCACTCTTGAAAAAAACCTTGTTCTTCTGAGCTTGCTGGCAGGGAAAACATGTTTTGGGTTTTGGACTTTTGGAACTTAATTACTACTAGGACCCYAGTTAAACAGAGAAAGAAACTAATTTTAGAGCAACTGACTGGGTGTGGGTACTCAAAGACTGAAGTCCCAACTTCACAGTTCATTCAGAATGCTTCCAAAGAAGTATATACTTYACCTCCCCCTTACTCTATGAGTTTACCCATTTGTAAAACAGGTGTTGAACACACTGATCCTTCATGAAAAACAGGATAGCATGGAAATAGGTCATTATTATTACTATTTATTATGATAGATGCAGAGTGGGCTAATATAACCTGACTAGTAATTGGTAGGTATGAAAAAAAGAAAGGTTTGGAATTTTCCGTATTTTTACTCTTTCCAAATAAGYTTTACTCCTTATTCTGTAGATATCAACAAATCTTGCACAGAAACCTGGTTTACTTGGCAACAATAGCAGATTCTAACCAGAATATGCAGTCCTTGCTTCCTGCTGTAAGTACCAGTGCTACTGTCAGATACATTTGCTGTGTCAACGGGAAATGTTCTTTGATACTGTTACTGATCAGTGTTAGTAAATGATTTTTTTAGTATTTTTCCAACTAAAAGTTGTCAAGAATTCAGTAGATCACTAAACAAATCAAATTTTACTATGTTTAAAACATATATGGTGGGACATTTGTCTTAATCTCTCTTCTCTGTAGATCAAGTTCTATATACTGTAAATGATAYAATGGTACAGGTCTGAACTGGATTCATTTGTTCCAGATTCACTATTCTTTACTTATTCTTACTATATTCTTTACTCAGGAAAATACGCCACTATTTTATATCAAAATTTTAATTCAGCATTTGGGCAATAGGTTATCTTTAAACATTGCTAAATGGACTGATTTTGAAATTACCACATATAACACAAAATGCACAACAGCCTTATGCTTGACAAAGGTCAATTTGTGAATACCCTTCTGTATAGAGTTTGCTAATGCATACCCTCTCAGCAGCTACACTCAGCTAGCATAAAATGAAAATAACGTACATACAGAAGAATGAGCACAGAGGCTGGATTATTATAAGCACAATTTTGACATCTTCACTGTGCTGCCTGCTGGCTTCCCTGTGTCGTGCTGAATGTCATTCACACATAGTACTCAAATGATGAAAGGTTTATGTAAGCAAGCTCAAAAACTGAMGGAAGCACATGTTTAGTTGAGGCAGTTTTTAGTCATAGTCAGGCTAATTTGGGGATTATTATTTTTCTAATTAAAACCTAACCAAGATTTTGCTTCTCCTCCTCGTTATTTGCAGCCACCAACGCAAAACATAAACTTGGGCCCAGGAGGAATGACTCAGAGTGCATCCAACCAATCTCTCCATTCACAGAGCAATCTCAGTGATGCAATTGGGACAGGCCTTCCTCCTTCCTCCCTCATGCAGAGTCAGATTAGCAATGGTGAGCTTCAGTCCCCTTTGTGCTGCTTTGCTGTTGCTTGGCAACTAAATCATTAATGCTGAATATACTTACAGAGCTGTAAAAGACCTCTTCTAACTCACCTTTCAGGCATATGGGGATTTCAGGCACATGCTGAAATCATCACAAAATGGCTACAGCCAATAATGAAGCTGGGTTCTGGAAGGACTCCAGTCTGCTTACTACATTTCTGTAACAGAAATAAAAAATATTTTTAAACATTTGTAATGAAAATCACCAGTTAAAGATGCCTCCTAAGTTTTAGTAAGAAAAATCATATACTGCACTAATTTTCTCCTGATGGTGGATGGGTTGGCCAGGGTGAAGCAGAATTGTTTGCACAACTAACTGCAGAACCAAGCCTATAGATTGCAAAGAGCTTCCAGGACAAATGCCTTTTCAAAAAGAAAATGGTATTAAATCATCTTTGTCCTTGCCAAGATTGCAGCAATTGTCCTTTGGCTTGCAGAGATTGTGCTGTATAGCCAAAGAGTTTGTACAGACATTCTATATGTATGTGATAAAAATACAACTTGGTCATGTTGTTTCCTTTGTTCTTGCAACTAAAAAGAAACCAACTGAAAGAGAAAAGAAAGTTTTTTTTTTTTTTTTTTTTTTTTTTTTTTTTTTTTTTTTTTTTTTTTTTTTTTTTTTTTTTTTTTTTTTTTTTTTTTTTTTTNCTGTATTTTATAGTGTGATTCATGTGTTCATTGAGTTTGCACTTCATAGTTGTTTAGTCAGTTTTTGTTTCTGTGGATCTTTCCCAAAGTGATCGAGAGAGAAAAACAGTTTCTATAAATAGAAATATCTGACTGTAAAATCACARTCCTTGGCAGAGGGACTCAAGAGCAGATGCAAGCCATGAAATTACTTCTGACTTTTTAAAAATCTATTTGTGGTCAACCTGATAGTACCTTTAAAATTAATGGATGAGATAGRTAGGTACTCTAACAGTTACAGCTTGTAAAGTGAACTTAATAAATTTATCTGGGCCTTCTGGAAGATTTTTATTACCTAATGCAAGTAGTGTAAAAAAATCATCAAAAACATGTTTTGTGTTACTAAGAATCTACATTTTCGCTGTTATTGTAGCTGTTTTTTCTTATTCTCTGCCCACCCCCAATTCTTTATATTAGTTCAGTGCTGATGAGAAGAGCCAGACTGGCAGTCCGGGAGCCTAAAGTCATCCWCAGCACAGAAACAGCCAGGCCAGTGACTGTGCAAGATTATGCCATGTTGCCCCAGACTAGTACTTCAACCCAGCCTGAGATGTGGGGGTCTGAGGGCAGTTTATGATACGCCCAGTCGCTCCTAGTAAGAGCCTGTCACCTGGGTAGTGCCAGATACTTCGTCATGAAAATATCAGTCCATTGGAAAATAGACCTAAGATGTAGCTACACTTCAAAATGAAGGTGTGACTGCAGAGCGCAYGAGCTTGTGTCTTCTGGCATGCTACAAGTAGCCTAGGTGACAGCAGCAGTGATGGTATGTGCACTGCTGCTGAGAAGAGAAACTTGCYACCCTTGGGCTTGGGGACACTCATTTTGGTTGCCAGTTTCTACTGCTACTGTCTCTGTGCCAGTTACAGTTAATTTAGCACAATTATGCTGTGACACCCCTTTTCTGATGTGTAGGTATACTTCGAGACTGAGAAATTATTTCACATAGATCAATAATTATTGGACAGTATTATTTCCTGCAAATTAGGAATAAATGCACACAAGCAATTCTGATAATATGGGTTCCAGTACTTGTAAAAATCTTCATCTAATGGSAAGAAAGATGAAAGTCTGTAATGAACAGGTACAACATTGTAAAAGAGGGAAGGGTGAGGAGGAACACACTAAAGCTGTTGCACACTACTGTCCTCAGCCAGGACTTTACAGGAATCAGCTCTAGAGGACAGTAACTAGGTAATTGCATCTGCTAATGATGATTATTGGTAGCGAGGTTAGGTACTGTCGATGGGGACAATTAAAAAAAAAAAAAAGAAAAAAAGTTTTCAAGTAATCCACCAGCCACAAGTCATTGATTCTTCATGCCTTAGCTATGCAGGCAAARCCATTAGATTCAAACAACAGCCAGCAAACTCGGCTGGTCCAAACAGAATTAAGTCCAACTGAGAATCTTGACGGTTCAGAAATTATGAATGAAGGCTTTCCAAAACCATAACTGTCTTAGAGTCATGAATGTATGAAAAAAAGTTCAATGCTTTGTATTAAGCTTTTTGGTTTAGTGCTTTTATTTAAATTTTTCTGGTCATGCTTTCATATTTTTTCCTTGCAACTGCAAATTAAACAAATCTTTTTTTGTTTTAAAGAAAGCTGAGATCTTAAGTTTTCCCATGCAAATAGTGCAAGGTTTAGTAACACCAGCTTAACTGTAAGCTCCACCTCTGTCACTCACTGATTACAGACTCCATTCAAACACCATGTTGTCTTGTGTTGCACTGAAAAAGTACAACATTATAGCAAAACATGGAGCTTGATCTCTGTAACAGTATATTGACCTTGTTGCACTAATTTCAGTAGAGCTAGCTCTGTTACCTGTAACTGAAAATGCTGCCTATTTCTCTCCATCAGAGGAAAATATAATAATCTGCAGCAAATTTTCTCATTTTGATGTTTATAAATACCATTAAGAGTAATTAATGACATTTTTATTAACAAAACCAGACACATTTTTCAGGGGCTGTAGATACATTCAATAACTGTAAATTAAATTATYATTATCTAAACACTGCAACATAATTCTTTCTCCTTTGGGGATTCTGCATGTCTGCCATTCTAAACTAACTTAAAACAAACCATGAAATGATGCATAGTAAAAACAATTTGTCAAGACTCATTCATAAAAGTATTTACAGCACAAGCAGCAAAAAATAAGGACCAGACTGTCTTCAATTTTAGTTATTCAATAGAATTAAATAGCAATAGAATTTAAAAAATTAGGCATACGACTAGGTAAACAGGATGATACTAACAGTCCTGGAATACAATTGGAGCAGCTTGATAGTTATATTTAGTGAGATCAGCAAAGGAGTACCATAACAACAGGGATTATTATGGTGACTTGGAAAATTTGTCTTCAGAAAGTCTGAGGTACTTTCAGTCAAACTTCATGGAAGGGAGAGACTGGCTTGTCCTCTGGGGAGAGTGTCCCTTGGTGCTTCCTAAGCCCCAGTTGAGAGGTTTGTTGGTTATGAAGGAGCTGAATACGCAGCAATGTACAAAGTGTTTATCAGCCACGATTGTGCCTTCCCATTGTCACCGTTTGAGTGAAGGGGCAAGAGGAGTCAATAATCTACTGCACAAGAGGAATGAAAGGACAAATTTCAAAGGGCTAAGGATGCTTCCAGAGTMCATGTATTTTTTTCTAAGTATCTGAAATTACTGGCATTTGTTAATTCTGCTGCCTGTAAGAACTGTGGCAGCCTGTGAAGAACTAGTTGCATGCCATTGCTGCTTATTTTTTTCTTCCTGTTTGTAATTCTATATAGCCTGGGTTTGGCAGCCAGGAAGAGGAGGATCACTCTAACTTTGCAGGAGGCAGGTTTGATTTGTCTGTAGATAGCAAGAATTTTAATAATGAGGATTTTTTTTTGGTTTGCCTTATCATAAGACTTTTTMAAAAGGCTATGGGGGCTTTAATGCTCACTGTACATTGCCAATAATAGCACAGATTTTCTTGTTGCTCTCTTTAATTTTTCTAGGTCCTAATCACGTGTCTATGCAGCAGTCAGGCCAGAACACTATGCCCACAACCTCTCTGAGTATGACTGTCAGCAGTCATGGAACTGGGCCTGGTTATAGCCATACAGTGCCTGCATCTCAGAATGTGCCAATGCAAGGCCAGGGGTCAATAGGCAATTATGTCTCTCGAACAAACATCAACATGCAGTCTAATCCAGGTAAATTCCCTCTTCCTCCTTCTGGGCCAACATGCCTTTTCAGTGACCTCAGAGGTGTACCACACATGAATGTGTTCTGTAAATATTTTCTGTAGACAAACACACAAGAGGAAAAGATAGTTTTAAGACATCTTTGCATTTCAGGTGTCAGGCATCAGTGTAAATCAGAACAGTTTCAGACTTGCTTTAACTTTCATCAACTTGGTACGGTTAGCAATGAGTTGTAGAAAAGAGGTTTAGCTACAAGTGCAACAGCACTTTATAGCCCCTGACAGCAAATCCTGCAGCTGTGGGAGGGATTGGCAAAGAACCCTTTTCATAGTTGAAACAGCCTGCCAGACAAAGAATATTACACATTTATTGTTTGTACATTACTATCCTATTCTTATTATATTACTGATACTTCACACTGCTGGAAGGGCATAGAGAGACTTGCAGGCAACTCAGAATTAATCCCTAGCTTGTAAAAATGATTGTRTATTGAATAGGATATCCGAAGCTTAAGAATTCTTTCAGACAACGTGAAATTCAGGGAACAAATACATCCTAAAATGTCAGTTTAACTATCAGCAGGTATATAATAAGATGGAAGAAGAAGAAAGAGTTGATTAGTGAAGAATAGCAGCAATAAATGAGGCAGGAGGCAGAGAGGAACAAATATCAGTTCTTCTTTCTTTCTTTAATCCTACCATAATAATGATTATATTCTTTTAAATAATCTAATAATAATCAAGGTTAGATGTATTTTTTAAATGTCTGAAACAAATGGCAAGAACTGACCATGTAATAACATCCTTTCTGGATTACAGTGCAGAAGAGTTAAGTATATGTAGTAGGAAAATATCTCCCCCTGTGGAAAATTCAGAATGATCAGGATGCAAATTTGTTGAAGATCTTAAGTTGCTTCCAAAGAGACTAGGGAGAGAACTATCACATCATTTTAGAAAACAGTATGTTCCATGTACATTATAGTCTCCATGATGCACCAGCAAGCAGCAACGTCCCATTACAACTCAGCACAAGGAGGGAGCCAGCATTACCAGGGGCAGTCCTCCATTGCCATGATGAGTCAGAGCAACCAAGGCAACAGCATGATGGGTCAGCGACCAATGGGCCCTTACAGAGCTTCACAGCAAGGTAAAATCTGTTATTAGATTGATATATCCAATCATTCCTGTGGGGTAGGTAAGTCAACAAGATTTCCAAGTCACGTTTATGAGCAGGGAATCCCAGTTGGGAAGGGAAAAAATGTCAAATGGTGAGAATACAATCAGAAGAATTTTACTCTGTTTTCAAGAGTAAATTTATTTATTTATTTATTTCAGCTTTCAGAAGTAATTCTGCCTAACAGGGCTCATATATTACTAAAGAAAAAGATGAACAATTTGATATACAGCTCATTGAAGCCACTGGGAATATTTTCATTGCCTTCAAGTGGCAGTGGATCAGCCATAACATGGCACAGTTAACAAGGAAGGCATTTCTGCAAACAAGATGTCAGTTTGCTAGCAATTAATAKGAAAAATTCATCCAAGACAAGAAAAACACCAAAGGATAACTACCATGTTCTAATACCTCTCTGAAAAAAGTTCTATGAACTGCTAGACTGATTGTAATACATAAACTGGATTTTGCTAGGAAACAATATGTTAATAAATATATTAATAAAATGTATTTAATTCTAACTACATTACTGAGCATGGAATACATTCATGTGCTTTTTAATAACTCAGATTAGTAAATGAAATGTAGCCAATACTTTTGATATTGCCACGTAGCTCAGTGATTTTAGGACATGCTACTGGCAATTGCATAATTCCAATTTCAGGCAGCTTTTTTTCTGAGAATATGAACTTAATTCCTTTTTCRAATGAGTAAAATGTCTTTCAGATAGTTTTCAGCATACATAACTTGTTTACTTACCCTGACGTAAACAWTGTTTTCTCCAAAAATACTCAGATAACAAAAACATCCCTGAAGAGTTCATGGACTCAGTATACTCTCACTTGTCTTTACCCTGCAGGTTCCTCACAACAGTACATGGGTCAGGAAGAGTATTACAGTGAACAGTACAGCCATGGACAAGGCTCATCAGAACCTATGAATCAGCAATATTACCCAGATGGTAATTCCTCTGAGCTGTAGTCACCATAGTACTGATAATGTGTAGACTAGCATGACTGCGACATGTAAGGACATGGCAAATCCATAAGAATTGTTTCCAATTTAAGTGCTAGAAAATTTAGTGCATGACAGTCTGTGTATACATTCACATCATGGTCATCTTCCTACCTCAGAAGGACTCTATTTCCTCTTAGCCTCATCTTTGTGCATAAGCAGCTTCTTCAATATTTGTATTCAACAATATATATAGTTATATTAACGATGTATCAGGTAAATCTTTGCAATTTCATCTTTTTCTTGCAGGTCATGGTGATTATGCCTATCAGCAGTCATCCTATACTGAACAGAGCTATGACAGGTCATTTGATGACTCTACACAGCACTATTATGAAGGAGGTAGGAAAACATTGGCCATCTTTGTAAAACAAAGCTCTCATTCCCTAAAATACTAAGGACACAGCACACTTATGAAATATGACTTGTAATTTCTGCATCATTAAACTGCTACTTAGCTATTACTTAAGGAATGTACAGGAAATGGAATTTGGCTACGTGTACTATTTTTTAAAGCAAAAGCGTATCAGGCTGTATACAGAATATCATGTCAGTAATTGTACAGTAAGGCAGTCATGCTGTGCAGCCTTGTGGGATCAATGACAGCTTGTGTCTAGCCTGATGTTCCTTAGAAAAATGATCTTTGGATCAGGCAGGTGGAAATACAGCTATGGATATTAAACCTTTTTTTGCTGTGGGAGAAAAGACTCCCAGGATATCAGTATCCTCCAATCTKACAAAAACTGTGTAATGAACATTTTATATAATGCAAATAAAGATAACTATATTAAAGTGGAARGTTATGATGACAAAGGTAAGTTAATGTGCTGCAGTTAGAAATGGGGTTCAGAGCTTGAAGTGGGAAAGCGTAGTGGTTAGTTCCAGGACCAACATTTTTTGCCTTGCTTAGTTTGCCTTACAAATTGTGAAAAACAATGGATTAAATGAGMGTGATCTTTGAAAACTGCCAATACTATGAGTTTGCAATTCTACTACTAAAAAATCTGAATAACAGTATATCARTATATTCAGTGATACTATAGGATATCTGAAGTCTGACTGACTACAAAAATATTAACGTAATTTTGATAGAGCTAGATGGCATTTAGGGAAAGCAAATTCCTATTGTATAGTCTCCATTCATTCTGTTGTTTCAGGATACCACAAATGGAATTTCCTTCTTAGATATTTTTAAAAATATCAGTAGCAACCAAGTGTTTTTTTTTCTGGAGTATACAAATAAACATTATTATTATCTTGAAGAAAATACTGTGGGAGGGCTTCCTAAGAAACAGGCTATTGCACCCTGGTGCTCTTATCTTTGTGCTCTTTTCTTCTTTTTTTGAGTAAAAAAATATCTTTTTGGGAACAGGTTGCTTGTTTGCTTCTTTAGGGATGTGTATACATAAGCAAACAACTCTCTCCCTTTCAGAAGAACTAAAATTCACAAGAGGAATAAACTCACGTCTGGCAGAATGCAAGTGTCTGTTTCTGAAAAGAGTACGCTTCTATGAGTTCCATGTCAAGACTCCTGACTTCCTTATTTTCCTTATGATTAGCATGGACGGTGAGACACCTGGTTCATCTATAACCAAACTATTTCAATTCTTTTCTGATTAGGAAATTCTCAGTATAGCCAGCAGCAGGCCGGATACCAACAGGGAGCTGCGCAACAGCAAACATATACTCAGCAGCAATACCCAAATCAACAAAGTTACCCAGGACAACAGCAAGGATATGGTAAGAAAACTGTCATTGACACTGAAATGGCAAGTGCTTGCAATCCTTCATCCTGATGTCTCCATTCCTAATCTAAAATACACTGTAAACTATTTTTGTGAGTAACCTTGACATTCACTTACCAAAACTAGCCAAACAACATTCCATAAAAAGGGATTGTGTACAGTAATACACATTAATACAGCACTGTACACCATACTGCTATGTTATCATATCGAATCCTGTTCTCTTTTGAGGAGTTGAAAATGTTATGTAGAAAATATACTTACGCCTCATTATTGACTTTCTTGTAAGTGTAGATAAGAGGTCACTACATTAATTCTCAGGCTTCCTACACATCTAATATTTATGCAACTGACATGAAAAAATAGTATCTTAAAATAAGAGAGAATCACTACCCCTCGTTTAGATTTCTTGCAATGCCAGATGTGCTTTATTATCACTTGGTGAGGAACTGATGTTAAAAGAAAAAAGTGAAAGTGCTTTGAACGTGCAGCTAACACTACTGAGGGATTTGGAATGATTCAGGTCACCAGTGGTAGTGCTCGCGACTGTCGTCAAAAGCATCTGTTTGATGTCTGTGCATGAATTCTCTTACTGACTAGAGGCATCTTTCAGATTATGCAGCACAAAAATAGGGTCTTGAGAGACTGCAGATAATCAAAATACTAGCTTCAAGGAAAAGGATTTCTAGTGCATCTCCTAAATGTGATACTTGACCTCGGATGGGCAATATTAACAAAAATTGATGAATTGAGGTTGATATACACAACAAATCTGTTTTAAAAATATAAGATCTCATAAAATTGAACATACACACTTAAAAAGTTAATTAAATTATTATCATCTGGCTGCAGTACTAGTAGATGTTTTGGATTACTCAAACCAGACATATTCTACAAATTTAAACCCCAAATTCATTTTGCAATGTTCAGGTCTAGCCTCCTCATTCTAAAGGTTCTCCTGCATAAAAATCCACCAATGCTAAAGAATAAATGCCACATAGCAGTCTATGCACAGAATCTACAGTCCCCCCCAAAAGAAATAAACATCCACTTGCTGATGTGTGTCTGATTTACATGTGTTGCTGAATTATCTTTACATTCAAGCGATTTCTTAGGTGACCAGTTGATCAGCAGTGCTGGCATAACCAGGTTAAACAGGAAGTTAATCATGCTATTTTTACTAAAGCTAAAGGCCACGTAGCTTGTGTATTGGTAATAATTGAGCTGTGCCAATACAGACTTCAGAAAGGCTAATCACTTAGGAGTGTACCAAGACTTCTCAGTAGAGTTTAAAACATGAATAGAATTATACACTGCTGCAAATAGATCATTATTGGTACTAATATTTCTAGGTTAAAGCAGCTTGGCTTTGTCTGCAATATGCTACAGTCATAGCAGAGGATAGTGCTGTAGACATGATGGAAAATTAGAGCTGATTTCCTATTTTTTACCACGTCAGTAATGTTTGACACTCCAGGCAGCTGCAGTACTCTGCTCCAGTTCTGTTTTTGCAGGTAGACTCTGTGGCTGGGAGCTTACTGATGCTTCTCAAATCTAAAGATTCAGGTTAGCATTTTGGAAGACCTGAGAAATACAGGATTTCCCAGAGGAATGTAGAAACTGAGTGCCTGGCAACTTGGAGAGGYCTAGGCAAAATTTACTCACAGTTCATACTTAGAGAGCCTGCTTTATTGCCATCACGTTTTACATTTTGTTAACCATAAGAACTCCCCCTGGCAAGTTGAGCCTTACTAATTTCACTCTTTTCTCAGGTCCTGCACAAGGAGCCTCTTCACAATATTCCAGTTACCAACAGGGCCAGGGGCAGCAATATGGAAGTTACAGAACTTCCCAGACAGGACCCTCCGCTCAGCAACAGAGGCCTTATGGCTATGAGCAGGTAAGTTGTCTGAATCGCTGCTATAAAAAAGCGGGTTTTTAGCTCTGCAGATAAATCTATTTGACAATTTTATGCAAGCATATTGATGATATTTTGTCAGGTCTTTCAAAAGTCAAAAAACACAAAGGAAAATTGTCTAACTCACTGCATGTATTTCTCAGTTATGTTATTCTCCAACACAATTATTTCTGGTTTTTTATAGGGACAATATGGAAATTATCAGCAATAAAAGAACATGATCCTGTGTGAGATTCATTTCAACAGTATATCCATCTTTTGAATTGGATGTACAGGCAGTTTTGATTAATTGTAATATGTTGGTTACCCCTTAGCACAAATCAGCGTCTGTATGTGAACAGTGTTCATTTCATGCTGGATATGAAGCAGTGCACTACTGGTAACACGACAATGCTTTAATGGTTTGATATTTGGTGCTGTGTATAGTACTGTATGTTGATACAATGCAGAATTTTTTTCATTTCCCCCTGCCATTCTTGATGTTTCTAAATAGCTTTAGGATCATTTGATCACAGTTGTGCCCAGCTCTGGAAAACAGCCAGGTTATTTTGCAGTCTGGCTAAATACAAAGCCATGTAGTCATATCTCAGTCCAGGGAAGTATCCTAGGGAAGATTATTGATTGTTGTTTAAGTGGATGCATTGAAGTTTACCTGCCAGCTTCTGAAATTTATGGCTCTTAACTTTACTCCTTTAGAGTAAGGAGAGGGATACGTTCCTTATGTAAAGTCAGTTCCATGCTGTAAGATAAAAAGAAAATTAACTGCAATCTTTGCAATACCTGCTAGGGCCCACCACCTAAGTCTTCTAATTTAATATATCTCCATAAGTCCATGTTTCTGTTGTAAAAGATGCAGAAAGATGATCAAACCTATATTCAAGAAAACATTAATCACTAGAGGCACCTTTTATATATCCATGTAAACGAAGGTATTTCTATCATGGAAAGAAAAATAGAAGGGAGATTTGAGATCTGGAATGTCARCC
The DNA here is from genome assembly GCF_003343005.1 of Rhea americana. Lineage (NCBI taxonomy): Eukaryota > Metazoa > Chordata > Aves > Rheiformes > Rheidae > Rhea > Rhea americana. The sequence goes on from NW_028186534.1 coordinate 10,881,292, forward strand.
TACTAAATGTCAATATTGCTTCGTATTGTGCTAAACTAAGAAAAACATCTGGCAAAACTCTAGTCTTAAATACGGTACTCCAAATTTTATAACTTGCATGTTTATTTTGATGCCAGATTTCCCAGGCAGGTAGTTGGCATCCTTCTTTATTTCTGATCCTTCCATTGCCCTTACTCAGTGTTTCTAGCAAGCATTACAGTCATGAATGTTATCATGTTTTTTGATGGATTGTTCCTACAGCTCCTTATAGAAGTAGTTCAGAAAAAAAATCCATTTTTATTGAAAATAAACAACTAAATTCAGCTTTAATTATGAAACAATATTATGCATAGAGGAAGGGGGATTAATAGGGTCAACCAGAAAGAGAAAACCTATAGAGGGAGAATTGAGAAATAAGAAATACTGGTACGCTGAAGCCAATATGGTTAATGAAAGTTACTTTTATTCAGTTGTACACATTCTTATAAAGTATTGAATAAAGCACTTATAAAGTGCTTATAAAACTGCTAAATGAAACAGCATGGTCARACTTCTCTATGGCAAAAGGCTAAGATGACTATATTCCATGAACATTTTTTAATGCAAGATTAAATTGAAACTTAGACTATGGAGTAAATATATCCTCTGTAGGGTTTTCTCCTTTATTTTTTTTGTCTAAACTGGTGTATTTATTGGATTTTGAGTTCTGGTACATTGTATTTTGAAAAACTTAGACCACAAGGAAAAGGAAACATCTCACACTTCATTACTTTCTTTCCTATAAAGGAAAAGTCTTTATATGGGACACCCAGACAGTTTACTGTTAAATGTTGTCCAAGCACTGCCCTTGCTACATTAATGTTTTTAATTGCTGAGAAAATAGAAAGCATGTTTCTTATTCAGTCCTAATTTCTCTCATCTTTCCTGCTCGTGTTTTCATACAAATAAGTACTTTCAAATATCAAGGAACAGAAAGGAAATACAATCATTTTCTTTACAATGTATTAATAGTACAAGTAGCCAGGAGAATGCAATATTGCTCGTTGCCACCTTGGAAATAACCTTTTATGTGGTTTTTGAAAGTGCTGAAATAATACTTTTGAGAGAATATGAACAACACTTATAATGAAACAGCAACATTACATCAATCTGAAATATCTTACATTAAGAATTTCTTGAATGTTGTATATATAATGTATTTGAAAGAGCACTTTGGAAATAGTTTGTACATTTATTTCCTAATTTATACATGATTTTTGGTGTTAATATTTCTAATTGTTAATAACAAAATGTTTATTTAATGTGTTGTGCATTTTTATGTATTAATGTGGAAACAAAGTGATGCCAGCATTTTGACTTATTCCATTAATTGTATCATCTTCTGTTTTGTAATACAGAATGCTTGAAAATTGTTAGGTTAAAAATTATCTGAAAATGAAGTTGGTGGTACTTTTCTTACGACATAGCCTTTTGAATGAAAAAAAAAAAGGTGATAAAGACAGATTCCTTTATTAGTCTTTCCAGACACAAAGCCGAGTTGCATCTTCTCCTTAAATTCTCTGATATGTGTCAAAGCTAATTATATATAGCAAAAGGTTGTCCCAGCTTTGAAATTCATTATTTTATAAGCAAACAGAAAATGCTGTGCGTGTGCAGAATGGATGGCTACAGCTCACCTCACAGATAATTTGGAGGGGGGTATAAAGAGACACATCATTCAACTGATGTTGCAGCAAGACTTCCCTAGGAGAAGAACAGAGGTGGAAAAATTAGAAAAACAGCCCATAGGTAGCACCCACAGATGCATAATTTGAAATGCCCCAGCCCATTCYTGTGGGGCACAGCGAGGCTCTGAAAGACCAAGGTGGGCAGAAGGACACCCTGGATTCCCACGAAGGGAACTGGTATTAAAAAAMCAGGTCACTTGCTGCCTCTGGGGAACGGTCAGCCCCAGCCCGAGCAGTACCCTTCTGTCACATGCTAGCTTAATCCGTACCACAGAGAGCCCCGGGCCGGGCACGAGCGCAGTACCCGCTCTCTGGGGCGGCTCCGGCCCGACACTTCCCCTGATGCCAGGCCCTGCCCGAGGCGCTGAGGGCAGACGCTGTCAGAGGGTGGCAGCTCTTCCCGCGCTTTTCTAACGGCCGAGGAGCTGCGCGTGCGCGCGGCGCGCGGCCGGCCGTTGGGAGGTGGCCGTTGGCCGGGGCGGGGCTCTAACGGCTGGGTGTCGCGTCGCGTCGCGCAGGGGGCGGGCTGTCGCCGCCATCGCGCTCCGCGGTGCTGCGAGCGCCATGCCGCCGTGGTGGCGGGCCCTGCTGGGCGGCCGGCGGCTGTGGAGACCCGCGCCCCTCGCCGCCCCGGAACCACCGCACACGGGGAGCTGGCAGCCGCCCTTCTCCACAACCTGCGCGAAGTGCTCAAAGAGGCGGCTCAGGCAAAAGAGAGTCCTGTCAGAAAGGAAACTGGTAAGTGCTGAAGGAAATCCGCGGTGTCAGTGTACGGTGCAAACACCTTGCTGGCGGGTCGCCTTGTGAACCGTGTCCGGGTATGCGTTAGCRAATTGCGAATATGTGGTCTTTCCCCTTTTTTGTTTTTCCTAACAGTGATTAAAAAACACTCTTTTGATGTGAAAAAAATCTGGATTTTAGTTAACTTTTTGATTACTCAGGAAAGAAGTTTTTCATATGGCAGTATTGGTGTTCAGAGTGGATGTAGTGACGGTGTTTCTTTAGCCAAGACTATAGTAGCCATAGTAACTATCAGACTGAAAGCATACATACTTGGAAGAAACAAGTCTTATGTAGCTTTAAAATCAAAATACTGTTTTGCTTCTCACTCTTCTTGGACTTCCATAGTTGCCAGGCTGACTGCGTTTTCTGTTTGAGACGCTGCAGAGTCCTGGAACTTTTTCGTGTTCTTCTTTTTCAGTTTAACAGTTTCAAGTGACTTAATATTTTCTAGTGTTTTAAACAGCAAGTCATTCGTTAATTAATAGTCCACTGTTCTGCCATATGGTGGTGCTAAATACTTTTCTAAGAGGGTCTTTTTAAGAGGTCACGAGTAATAGTATAACCTTAATTATTTGGGAATTATATTTCTTTTCAGCTGCATATCTTGGTACTGTAATAACTCTCACGCATAGTAAGCRTTTGGGTTACTTTATTAAAAATTTATATTGTTAAATTGCATAATGAAGTCCCTTACCAAGTTACAGAATTTGCRTGCTTCTGCATGCATGTTCACTCTTTTTGTCCTACCATGTAAATAATTTCATTCATGTGTATGAAAATACTTCTGGAATATTTTCCCTTGGGGATTTCAAAGTGCTTTCCAAGGTGCACTGTGATCTTTACCCCCTGCACAACTTACTGTCATGTATGAAGTATTCCTCTGCTTATTCTCTTTGACAAATAACTTCTTTGTTTTTACTACTACTCATAATTCTTTTAAGATTGATGCATGTATTAATTTAATCATCTGATATGCAAAGCAGTGAGTTAGTATGAGAATATTCCTCTCCCCACATACTATGTCCTCTTTAAATTTTGGTTCACTCTAACCATGTGTGTGCATTTAACTTTTTATTTTCCTAAACTATTTGAAAATTCATTTCAAGGTTTTCTGTTGTTTTCAGGAGGGGGGTGCAATTGTTGGGTGATTTTGATTTGTACTGTGGTAGCTCTCTTAAGCTGCCTGTCAGCATTATATCACCGTATAGGAAAGATACTCTCCCTGTTATTTGTTCTGTTAATGCGAACGTTGCATTTCTGGTATCTGAACTGCTGCATTAGGCTATATGAGGCATGTACATTCAGTATTTTAAGGAGTTCCTGAAAAGTAATTGAAAAATGAAATCTACTTTTTTTAATATTGTACTTAATAAGCTTTACTTAGTTGATCTCTGAATGACAGCAGACTTGATTTTTCAGTATTCATTGGAGCTTAACATGACTGAAAATAGCAAATCTACATGTTACTAAGTTTTGCAGAACTATCAGCTTGTTGGAAGAKGGCTGATAAATTGCACTGAAAAGGTACAAAATCTATCCCCATTGCAGACACAGTGTTTTGTGGATCATCGGAAAGTGCGTGTGATTGGAGGACAAGGAGGAGGAGGGGGTCATTCTTTTCATAGTGAACCTAGAAAACATTTTGGAGGTCCTGATGGTGGAAATGGAGGTGATGGAGGTCATGTCATTTTCAAAGGTAAGAACTCACTGAATTTATTTTGTTTCAGACTATCTCTCCTTTAAAAATTCCCACCCCCTACACCACCAAAAAAAAAAAAAAAGTCCAACAACCTAGTGTTTGAGTGTTGGGAGCTGGTAAATTTAAGTGTGAGAGACCTCAAATGTTTCTCTGGAAACTGTCTTTGATTTTTAAGCTTTGTGATGAGCTGTGGTAACAGGGACAAAGTAACTGACAYTGATAGCCTTAGAAGAGTCACCTGAAAAGTGTTCTGAGAGCCAAGGTAATTCACAGACATTTTAGCTGCTSGTGCCTACCTTTGTTATGGTAAGGCTAAAACCCCATTACATTTTATTCTTGGACTAGATAAATCTTCTTCTACTGCCATTCTGTTGCAAAATCTGCTAATATGGCAAATACATTTTCCAGAGTATTTTGTATGGGTATGTAGACTTTGGAATGACTGCTTCATAAAAGGCATAGTTAATAAATCTAAGCAAATAAATAAAGATGTGGAAACTTCATCATAACTTAATTAATATTAGTCTTCCTTGATATCTCATTGTTGAGGCAGTGAATAGAATCTGTATTCCTGCAATACTTGTAAAGAGAAAGAACAGTCAGTAGGTTATTTGACCATGAAAATGATGTATTTRAAATATGCATATTTTACTTTACAGCTGACCAACAAATGAAATCACTTTCTTCAATCCTCCCCTTCTATCGAGGTTTTCATGGACAGAGAGGAGGAAGCAAAAACTGTTATGGAGCSAATGGTGCATACCTGTATGTTAAAGTAAGTTAAGGTTGCTGGCAGTAAAAATTGCAGATTCCCAAGCTGGTTGACCTACTTGTGAGGAAAAATCACTTGTGCTTGCATTTTTAAGAGGACTTTTGTATGCCATCTCTGTTGGAACAGGGCTAGTTGGTACACAGAGAGATCAGACTGCTTTAAACTTTTAATGAAAGCCCCATTTCCTTGGAAGGTACATCTGGCCAGAACAAACACGGTCCAGGTTTGGTTTTACTTTCAGGGCTCACTTACCTCATATAATGAGAACACAGAACCTGCTCAATAGCAGCAGAATTTCTTCTTTCTTGTTTTCTGTCTTAAATATATCCTGTTTGGTGTATACTCATAGTGTGTTTCTAAGCTCACAAGTATAATTAGGCATCTGTGGTTAAAAAGAAGAAAGCAGGTTATGGTACTGTTAAAAGTTCTGTTGAATTATAGATGTCTGACAGTGTTGTATGGGTCCAGAATGTGAACTTCATGAAGTACGCTTCTATTTTTGGATCTTTCAGATCCCTGCTTCAGAATAGAGAGGAGCGTTTTTTTCAGTAAATTTGAAATGAACTGTCAAAGAATCCAATTAGATAGTTYTGCTGCAGACTTTGAACTTCAGTGTATCATTTTTACCTCTCTCTGTTTTAAGGTCCCTGTAGGTACATTGGTTAAGGATGATGGGAAAATTGTAGCTGACCTCACTCGACATGGTGAAGAATATGTTGCTGCTTATGGGGGAGCTGGAGGAAAAGGTAATCGCTTTTTTCTTTCCAATGACAACCGAGCTCCCACATTATTTACTCCAGGAGAGCCAGGTCAGGAAAGAGTCCTCCACTTGGAACTCAAGACAACAGCTCATGCAGGATTGGTGAGTATTACTGTGGTTCTTCAGCTTCTTTATCTTTGCAGTATGATMCTTGACTGACAAAAGATACAATATTTTATAACATTTTTGTTAACCCTTCTGACTTGCTTGTTTGGAGATGCAACTCAATGCTTTCTTGCTGTTGTTTGGCAGAAGGCTGTCCAAAGTAATTTGCAGAGCTGTCATTCTTTTGCTACTTGATGTCATCCTGCTCTTGCTAAAATCAACTGTAGTTACAGGAAAACAATGCACAAGATTCATCACGGATTCGTAGATTCACTGATGATGTACAACAGATTGTCTGCAGATGGACAGTCTGGAGAGTTCTTTTAAGCTGGTCAGTATTTGTTTTTTTTTAAAAAAAATATTTTGATAAAGGTCAAATCATTTCTATCTCATCCATATATTTCTATTTTTTTACAAATACTGAACTTTTGCTTTCTTAGTTCCAGATTTAGCGTCTTCTAAAATGAAAATATCAAGTCAATTTAGTATGTAATCTGGTTTCATTTTTAAATATGGAAATATTTTGACCCTATCTGCTGAAATTATGCAATGCAGTGAAGTGTTCTTGCTGTAGTGCAACAACTGCATAGTAACTGATGTAGAAGAGCTTTGCAAATTTCTTTAGACACAAAGAAATGAGTTAGCATTAGTGGATCAGTACACTTAATTCTGTGTCAGGCTGGACACCTGGTCCAGTCTTGCATTTTTGACAATTTGAAGATTTGAGTTGATTCAAAGTTCTGTACTCTGACGAGAATTCTGAGGGTCTCATACCAGCAGACAGGAAAATATGATTTACTTTCATCTAGATATTGTTGACCCTTTGTATCTATCAGATGTCAGCCATAGGATAACCCGGAGTAATTTYGTTTTTAGGATCGATTTGTTTAAATTCTTCTGCATCAAAACTGGGAGTTCTGTAAAATCTTAAACCTGTAGGTGTTCTGGTTAGTTACAGGCAAAATAATATTACTGAATCAGTGAGGGACAAAGCTAATTCTGTATTCTTCGGGAAAATAATAAATCATCTGCAGTTAGTAAAGAGAAATAAGATATAAAGTCCATAACAATGTCATTGTCGTTCCAGAGTAGAAGAGACCTTATACTATACCATTTTGACTCTGAACAAAATAAGTACTTATATATATAAAAGTTAAAATGACTCTACTATTTCTATTGGGATTAACCTGGAACTGTGAGTTTAGTAAGTGTTTGTGTTCCAGGTGGGTTTTCCCAATACTGGGAAATCATCACTTTTGAGAGCAATTTCCAATGCAAAGCCAGCAGTGGCTGCCTACCCGTTCACAACCTTAAATCCCCATGTTGGCATCGTTCGCTATCAAGATTATGAGCAAGTAGCAGGTAAGAATTTTATTTATACCTTAACAGGAACTTATGTCATTTGGCTAGTTATTTGAAATCCTGAAGAAAAAAATTAAGCAAATCTGTAGAATTCTTGCTAGTTCTAAAGAACTTCAAATCTGATGTAACAAAGCAATATTTAAAACGCATTTCATGTTCATTTGTATGTGCCCTTAATAGTGAACTAGCAATCTGTATTTTGCCTCCACTGAAATAATCTAAACTTTGGGGTTATAAAGGATACATACCTTAGTATCTCGTGGCTGGTGTGCTTCAGTGCTATATTGGTGCATTGAGATGTATTTCTAAAAGTACTTGTACAGGACATTAGAAGTTTTTTTTTTTCTTTTCTTTTTTGTTAAATGTGTTTGAGTCACTGTGAAATTTCTCTCATTCTAGTTGCCGATATTCCTGGCCTAATAAGAGGTGCTCATCAAAACAGGGGCCTTGGGATGGCCTTCCTAAGGCATATTGAACGCTGTCGTTTTCTGTTATATGTGGTGGATCTCTCTGTGTCTCAGCCATGGATTCAGCTACAAGACTTAAAATATGAACTGGAACAATATAAAAAAGGATTGTCGAAGAGGCCTTGTGTTGTCATTGGGAATAAGATTGACCTTGCCCAGTCCAGGATTAATTTACCACTCCTCAAAGAACAGATAGGTGACCGGGTCATTGCATTGTCTGCGTTGACAGGAAACAACCTAGAGGAATTGTTGTTGCATTTGAGAGAACTGTATGACAGTTATGTGAAGACAGAACAATCACGAGGGCAAAGCCCAGTCAAGTGGTAGGAACCAGAACTACAATGATCAATTATAGAGGGGAAAAACCAATCATAATTTGATGGATTAGACGACTTATTTCTTTTAAGTGCGTGAGGCACAGTATATGGATTTGCTCTGGACTGCTGTGTTGGAAAGCAGTTTGTGTTTGTTTTGTTTCCCTTTGAAGTCTCTGAGGCTTTTTGCAACAAAATACGAAATTTGTAATCGTGATGGATGCTGAACTGGAAATTGGCAACCTGGATCCCCTTTGGCATTAGACAAATCTGTGGAATGAAGAGAATGCTGTCTGGTGTTACTGACTGAAATTCAGGATCTGCAGGCAATGTTAGCTTGCTTTTCTGAATCGAAAGGAAGCAACTTCTCAATTTTCATTAATTAATTCTAAAATAAAAATAAACTAATCCTGTGTTCCTTCCCTTTTTTAATGGAAGAGGTGATTAAAAGTGGTTATAGGGTAAACTGCCCTGCTCCCCAGAGGGTAGACAGTTGCTCTGTGCCTTTAGGAAGGAGTATGAATCAGCTGTAACTAATTATACTAATGAAATGTTGGTTGGGTATCTCCTGAAACTGATAGAACTGAAATCTCAAAGCTTGGGGGTAGAGGGATAGTGTAGTGGTTATCCCATCTGCTTTATATGCTGAAGGTCTTGGGTTCAAGCCCCAGTGGAACCATCACCAGGAAATCTTTAGGARGTTGGACTAGATGATCTCCAGAGGTCCCTTCCAACTTTACTGATTCTGTGATACTAACAAGGAAGTAATTTCAGTAATCAGTTAACTATCTTTAAATGCTGGTAGTAGCTAATTAGCTCTATAAACTAGTTAGGAAACAGTCATTTGAGACACAGCTTTGAGTTCTTTTCCAGTTTCCTTCAAGGGAACTCAAGCAATATTTTGAGAAACCTGGACTTAGATACTCTAAAAGAAAAATACAGTTTTCAACCAAGCTTCTTTTCTATTTCGTTTTGTAGACAATGTTCTTATGTTTTCACAGATTTAAGAAAAATTTATTTACTGAACCTTGAGCAGAGAAACAGTTGCTAATGTGCCCGCTCGCATCGACATGGAGGATATGAAGGTGTCTTTCTGTCTAAAGTAATCCTGCCAACATCTGTAGTTTGCACTCTTTAGAAGATAAACACTGGACCCTAACTTTTGGAATACTGACACACAGCTACTAAAGTGGTCAGGAGAAGCAATTATTCTTAAGCCTTTACTTACAGTTCTTCATTTTTAAATCATATTAACTTTGCCTTCCAAGCCAGTAGGCTGGAGATACAGACCTTGCACATATTTGTCATATAATTGAAGTACAAAGTAGACCCGTTAGCACCATCATAACAATAGAAAATAAGTTTGCCAGTTGTACTTTTCTTTTTCAGAAAATAAAATAGTTAAGTTTAAGGAGGAGACATTATAAAATGTGCAGCTGTAACTTCAGTTAAACTTTGTTAGCTTACAAATAAGGATTTATTTATGTTTAAACTAAAATTTGTTATTTCCTTCTCTATCAGCAGTAGAATATTTGATGGGTTAAAAAACCCCACAGATGTCCCTCTGAAAAACAGCAACTGTGATCCTCTAACTTCGTTATATTACGGAGAAGGTGGTCAATCTTTCTTCCTCTATCACTTTGCGCATTTGGTTTTTCATCATATCAAATGTTCTGTTAAACACTTCTGAATTGTACGTCATTTAAAGTCTGGCTTTCTTGGCTCCTATGAATTGCTTGCTTTTTTTCCTCTGCTGCCTTTGACTGGAAAGTAGAATTTTAATTTTAATCTCTAAATTAAAACTTAAACTCACACTCCTCTGCTGTATCAGTTTTATGATCAGATCTGTGTAATGAGTTAGGTTACTAACTTTGCCTGCATAAAAAAACAAACAAACAAAAAAAACCCTGCCCCTTCTTAAGATGTCTTCATTTTGAAAAAGCGTGTGGTTAGCCCAAATGACTGAATTATTAAATAAAAATGGGCAAAACAGACAATTTCTTCTCTTAAATGCATATTCTGAGTATTGGTATGGAGCACCATATATATATATAATAAGCAACAATACTGGTTTAAATGCGAACAGGAGGAAAAAACATGAAAATGTGAAAAAAGTTTCAAATTTGAAGTACCTCTCATCCTTAAGGTTTTCCAAATTGAACTTGGTAAAGTTAATACTCAGTTTCATCCTTCAGATTGGTTTTGTGCACCATTTTTGGGCTTTACTGTTTTTTCCCTTCTGGTACTACGTTTGCCATCTACATATACAACTTGAAAAATATCACCTGAATGCRAAAGCTGGCACAGCTGCTTTATAGAATGTTTGGTGCCTAAAAGTTCTTGGCTCTTTATGATTATATTTTAGTGTTTGACAGTCTTTTGGGATGACAGAGACCCTTTTGAAAGCTTCTGTACTCATGAGCTTTGACACTTACTTCTTAGYGCTCACATAACCTCAGTTCTTAAAGTGGTGAGTATTTTGTGTACCGATGTGCAAACAGTGTAGCAGGCTGCTAGATAGTTTAATAAAATATCCTGTTGGTCATATAATTGTTCTCTTTGTGCTTAACATTTCAGCACCCTGTTATGAGATGACAGTACCAGGTTGTTAACAGTTGTGCTTGTAGTGTTCAAACAGTTTTTCAGGAGCACATTTCCCTAYATCTGTTGCTGAGAAGTGTCAAATAGTTCCTGCTTTAGTGTTGGAAGAGCTGACTGAAAAGCTTGAGCTTACTATAGTTGYTGCAGATCTATACCAAATGAAATAGCATCGTGTTGGATGTCCCTCAGCTAATGCCAGTCAAGAGGCATGCCTGTATGGCTGCTCATACTGCTCATTCAGTATTAGTGAGAACATTTGTGTATTCCATTTGGTTACAAGGTGCAGAACTGAGCAGTAACATCTGGGTCTGCTGAAGATAAGGATTCATGAAGGAAACTTATTTTTTTTCCTCTGTTCCTGCAAGTGAAACTAATAGGTTAAGCAGGAGAATGATTACTTACTTCACACAAGAACGACATGTTACGGGATATCTTCCCACTTGTTGATTGATTTGTCTGCATTTTTGTGGTGGTTTACTTCCCTCTGAATGACTTAACTAGCTGCTGCTTTGCTCTCCTGAAWCGTGTGGTGTTCTGGCCTTGCTTTTCAAGCTAACAAGAGGAAGGAGGTAGAAGACTTTATTGCTTGTCTGACAAAAACAAAACAAAAACAAAAAACAAAAACCCAACTTATTTTACTGTGAATGGAAGTCTAGTCTATTTTGTATTTCCTAGAGAAGCTTGAGCTGTAATTTAGTTTAGCACTTCACAGTACTAGTATTCCTGATCTTTTTAATGTATTTTTAGTAAATGACTATAAGGGTGTACTAGTGGTAATGGATTTTTTTATATTTATTTACAATCTTCTCTCCCTCTGCAGGCTCATGGAAAGTGTAGGTGGAAAGCAAATGAAATGTTAATGTGAAAACAAATGTAAGAAAGGACTATATTTTACTTTTTAAGCATGGATATTGAGGACTCATTGCAGTACACTGAGTAAGACRCATTAAAGCAGCACATATAATCATGATATATTCTACAGTCTGCTTTATTTATCACTGTTTTATTATTTTTTTTTTTCATATTATATAGTGCTTTTTAAGGTGACTTGGAACGTGTTTGCAGTGATTTCAACTGATTGCAGTAAGGGTGAGTCCCTCAGTAAACTCRCACTCAGCTAGTTCTGCTCTGCTCCAGTATCATACTGGGGAAGCAAGGCCTGCCTCCACCCGTCTTCCCGAACTGGGGAGACTGTGCAGATAGCACTGCTCASAGTCTCAGCAAGGAGCAGGAGATGTAGGACACAACACCAGATACTGTGTATTATCAGCCTGTAATCACTCAGATAATAGGATACAGGTATTACCATTCTGATAATGGTATGCTTGGAGCTGTGCACTGAAGTAGTGGTCTGTCATGAGTTTCTAGAATGCGGAACTGTGTGTGCTACTTAAAACCAAGGTTGACCCACTAAGAACAATTATTTTCAAGAGTCTATGACAAATTAGTAGTACAGCTGTTTAGAAGCATCATTGAAGTCCCTCCAGAAGATCCCACTAACCTCTATAATCACCTTAAGAAGCTTTTATTTAAAAAACTTATTTTCTCAAATCTCCTCTTAAAATCGAACCTGGCAACATCATGAGGTGAGGTCATTTTCACTTGTTCTACAAACAATTAAAAATGAATGCAAGGGGGGATAGCAGCTGAAAATCAGAAGTGATGGCTGCTCTCTTTGTAGGTCATTGGCTCAGAAGAGWGCAATGACAGCAGTCAATATTTTGGTGAGCTTACCAGTGAAAGACTTTCCAGTGCTGTCTGTTGCATCAACCTGTGTAATGCAGCATACATTTCTGCTGTTGTGGAAAACTGCTCTCATTTTTTCCTCTATTTAAGGTAAGCATTCGCACTCACAAAATCCAGCAGCATGTACAACTAAGCCKTGAAGCTCGTGACAGTAATACCGGAATTAAAGCTGGGAGCTGGTGCAACCAAAGTGCAATGCTCTCCTGAAGAAAAGGTTGATTTCCTGTTTATGCTGAAGCTTCATGCCTTGTGAAATCACTCATGTAACAGTACGGAGGGGGCTGCTGTGTTTTAAGGTTCTTAGCTTATAACGTGCTTTAGAAGTGCAGAAAGACTGATTTCATTGGGACTACTTATGTGCTTAATTTTACTGGATTAGACATTTCTTAATCCAAAAAGTAGGCTCTTGACCATCCTCATACYTGAATCTCTTTAAGTTAAATAATATCTACGGTTTGCTGAACTTCTTGTTTTAACTTGCTATGCTGTGGACTTGATCCAACATCTCTGAAAGCACGAATGTGCCAATGTGTGGAAAACGAAGCATATATGGAATCTGGTTATAATTCTTTAGGTACAATGTGCCTCTTATAGCTGCGACAGCAAAAAAGGGGCTAGGGCTGCAGCTCAGTGTTTGACTTCCAGTAATTCCCAAGCTGATGGGTAATACCTTGCCCACAAAAGCCCTCTGCTGCTGATTTTTGGACATGGAGGGGCGGGAAGGGGGAGTTGCAGGTAAGGCCAATAAAAATAACAGTGCATTCCAAGTAAATTTGGAGTTTACTTTATAACATTGCTTTTGGGAAACAGGTTGAGCATTGCTACTCTTTATCTTAGTGAAAATGATTTTCTTTCTTTTCTTTTTTTTTTCTTTTTTCTTTTCTTTTTTTTTTAACCTAACAGGGAAATCAAACCTGAAATCCAGACCTGATACATTTCTTGCTGTTTTCTTCCTCCCTGGTCAGTGCTGATAATCTTTGACTTGGTCTTAATGGCCAAAGCTAACCCAACTGTTGTCAGTTATTTTATGCTTTATAATCTGTTGCTTAAGTTCTAGTAAGCTGCCSTACACGATAAAGCACAGTTCAGCATGTAGACACCAATGTTTTATTTCACCAAGTGGAGAACATGTGCTGTTAATCTTTTGTAAAWCACTTTGGAAATGGTAGTAACTGGAAGTATAGTTATTGGAAGTTAGTAAATTGGTGCAGTAACCTACAAGTGTACTAAATGCTTTACATATGATTATGCTCTAAATTTTTTAGAATGATGCTGAGCATTCCCTACATTGTAGTGACCAGGACTAGTGAGTGGTCCCATACTTTTTTGCTACCGTAAAGGGTATCAAAGRCTGATAAAATATAACATGGCACCAGAAGTATTCCAGGAATGAAGTATGGAGAAAGAAAGGCAGAAATCAGTGATATAAGCAAATGGAATTGCCAGTGATTACAAACACCTTGTTTGTGATTTGTTGGTTTAATTTTCTGTGGTATCAAGATGCTCCATGTTACTTTTGTGTCAGACTCTCTCTCTCGTCTTGTTTTGCTATGTTCTTGGACAGCAGTCAGTGAGCCGGAGCAGCAGGATGTAGTGGGAGACCATGACAGAAAAAATCCTCAGCTGTGGCCCATCTGCCCACTGTCCTGCAACACAGTTCTTTGGAGAGGAGCAACTCAGGAAGTCTCTGAATTTTCTTGGGATAGCTGTGGGATTAGGATATTAAAAATTCCCGTGGTTAGCRGGCTATTCCCATCCTGTACTCCTCCTCCCCTTCTGGGGGAAAAAAAAGAACCACCACCAACAAAAGCAGCTACTTTTTCCACGTTCATCCTCACAGGCTTGTTGCAGCTGGGCTCCTTTCCTCAAACCTCTTCGGATGCTTGAGGGAGAAGCAGCAGCAGTGGCTGCTGGGGCTGTGCCTGAATTACCCATGTATTTTTGAAGGGTCATATCCCCTTGTGCATGAGAGAAGTCTAATCAGGTGTCTATATACAGTGTGAAGTATGACATTGTATACTTCAAGGGAAGTCCAGGAAGAAATGTAGATTCCTCCAGGTTCCTCCATCTCCCTAGCCAAACATCTTTGTGCAGAACAGACTGACTCTCACTAACAGAGCAAGGAAGCAGTTTTACTCTAAAAAAAAAAAAAATAAATTTTGCCCATGGTTATGAATCAAGAGGTCTTAGTGCTGATAGAAGGGGACTTTCTTATATGTATCATGTCTGTACACATCACTGAATACAAAATGTCAATGTGACTTGACTGTATTGTCTTTCACAGGATCTTGCTAACTAGGCACATTAACATCTGTAATCTCAGATTAATATTGTGATCAGAGGGTAGTTGTGTTGCAGGTGTGTGACTTAATGAGTTATTAATTGGATGGCAGGCGGAACATAAAGAGGGAGCACAAAGGCAGCTGGAATGCTAATGTGTTATTTGAACAGTTAGTTCTGCAATGCAGATTAAAAGACAATAAATATATGCTTTGTCTTAATTTTTCCAATTAATATCTTTGGGTTTTGTTTTTTGAGGTCTTTTTTACAAGCTACAAGATTGTACTGGAAACTCCTATTTTGAGGAAGACTGTATCCTGTAATCTGGAGATGTGTCTTGCATAAAAGTTAGGAAAAGACAGACTTTTTGAGAGAGAGAATCTTTATTGGACCAGTTGTACAATGTGTGTGTGCGCATAGGGAGAACTGTTTAGCTTTCAGCTCATGATTTTTTCCAATAGGCGTACAGTCTGATCACTACCCTAAAAGTCATATTTTGATTTTGAAACTATGAGGACTTTGTCTACTTCCACTAATAATGAAATTCATTACTATTATGAAAATGGCTTTTCAATAAATTAAAACCTCATCCCTGTATTGCTGCTGCCTGGCCTTTAAAGAACAGCTTTGTTTTCTGTTTGTCTTCCATACTACAGTTTCCAATGCTATTCCCCATTAACAAATTTCCTCTCTTTTTAAATAAGGGTTAATTATGCCTGTACTACAGAGGTCTGGAAAGACTGAAGTTATTAATATTTGGATGGCAGGTTATATATGTGTGCCAGTAATGATAAGGGGTGACTGGGTAAGTATCTTGATAATAGAACAAAGCTACCTTCAGGCTGCACTCTTGATTTTTCTCTGTGCAGTTCTGAGACTTGTGTGGTATGTGTCCATTTTTCTGAGACATAAAACATAGCTGGCAGGACAAAGGCAGAGAGATTTTTATCAAGCTTGTTTTAATATTGAGATTGTGTTTTTCTTTCATTTTCTCACTGAGAGTAATTTTCCATCTCCTCTTTCCTGATTAAAATAGAATTGTCCAAGGAGCCTTAACAGCATCTGATTCTCTTATCCACCATCCATTTCTTACTGTCTCATCCTCTTATCCTTATTTTTTTTCCTCTGCCATTGTTTATATGAAATACTGCTTTGAGTCGCCAAAGTGTGGATTTCTTGAGCTCTGTTCTTAGCTTATTAGTATAATGTTATATCACAAAGATAGAAGTGTATGTATATTACATGTGTATTTCCTTGGAGTGAAGACAAARGACTAGCTATGCTACTAAACCATATAATTAATGGTTTAATAACTTAGTCGTGTCTGCATGCTTAATTTCAGTAAGAAATAGTGGTTATGACTAGTTACTCTGTTACAATCCATTTTATTCTGGTAACATTCCAATAATTTTAATTGAGGTCACTCTGACATAATGCAATGATGACCCAGGCCAGTTTTTTTTTATTTTGTTTCTTTTTTTTCCTGAATGTGGCATTGCAGTTTGCTCAAATATTGTTACTTTTTATAGTGATTATTGGGTAAGATAAGCATAAGACTCTTAATTTATTATATCTTATTCATATATACTGAAAATGTTTTATACAGACTAAATTACTTTTTCAAGTGCATGCTTTAGAAATGCACTTAGATACAGGTGTATTAACACTGAAAAGCAGGACTGAAAACTAACTGCAGAGCAAATAACATCTTTTGTTGTTCAAATCTTCAGCTGGGTTCCTTTTTAACTTTTTAACTAGAGAAATATGTTGTCAATAAAGGCATAGGTAAGAGTATTTTCGAAACAAAGTATCTTAGATTTTAGATTGATTTTTAGTGCATGGAAAGGCTCGGTCTTAATTTTTAAGATTTTGCATTTCAGTTGTAACATTTGGATCCTCAGTGCTTAATTACCATCAAGAATGGAACATCACTGTTTTCCAAAGACATATGAATTCCCACCCAATATATCCTTTGTACACACACTAATCCGGCGTTGGTGGAAGTTAGCCATTCACCGTCTAAATCTGGAAGAATTAATCTTCCACTAAATGTGGAAAATGCTTATGAAGAAAAATATTTGCATAATTGCTAAAACACTGGCTGTCAAGAAGACATCTGTGATATTAACAGATGAAGTATCCATATTTTGATTATCTTATTCATGAAATCATACTGTTTTGTGGCTATTCATTTCCTGTTGTTTTCCTCTATCAAAAATCAGGAAGATGAGTTTGGCCAGCTAGTTTGCTTTGTGCAGACAAGACACACATTTATCACATTTAAAAAATAACCTGGTTAAAAGGTCACTGTATTAAACCAACATTTTTACTGAGTTATTTTAGAAAATATTTATTTTCTTCATTTACCCACCCCCACATGAGACATGTAATGGAAGTTTAAAAGATTAGTTCAAATAAACAATCACTGGGACAATGAGCTCTGTCTGGAAAAAACAAGAACCAGTAACACTTAATAACTTCCCTACCAGAAACTGTGATTCTAAAGTTTGCCTATGTGATAGATTAAGTACTATACTAGCTTTGTTTCCCAAAGGTCCTAATGGCCCCTGTAACTRTAGCTGTAACAAGTGTATTTTGTTTTGGTAAACTAACTCATCTTTGTTTCTTTATCAACAGAAAATTTACAGCTTCATTAACTAATTTATTACCATCAGGAAAACAGCTTTGAGGGATGAAATTTTAATATGTATTTTGCCTTATATCTTCTTGTTTTACAATAGCCTATCCTTGGGAGTGATTTATTATAAYATATAATTATCATATTTATATTCTTTTAACATATTATATAATATATATATATTTATATATATATATAGATTATTATATTTACTAGTGGAAATTGTATCACAAAGACACTGAGGTCTAAATCTAGCCAGGTAGTGAAAAGCCTATGTCCCACTGAATTGGGAGGATTTGGAATGTAAATGTCTGTGTGTATTTTGACCCAAGCAACTTGCTCAGTCATGTAGGAAACTCTGTCAAGGCAGAGGACCTGGGACTTTGAAAAACAGAGTATAGCACTAATCCCATAATACTCCCACACACACCTCGATGGCTTATACAAGTAATTTATAACCATGCAGATCACCCTTACATTTGTAGTGTCAATGTGCTTCACCTTGATGTGTCTACATGTACAGCAGGAAAAAAATACACAACTCACTGAAGAGTGAGTGTTGTGTTTTGTGTTGCTTTGATGTGGGGGAAGCATTACTTCTGATGCATTATTTGCTGGGTTAGTGTATTGTCCTGCCACTTTTATGAATGATTAATKTTAATCAGAATCTTTTCTTATTTATAAGTTGGAGTGGAAAGGTACTCTGTTAAAGTGTGTGTGATGATGGCACCAGGTGTATTAGTTGTTATGCTGAGGTGAAAACATGGTTGTTCAGATGAGTTGGCAATAATGGCCATTAGTAGTTGATTTCCCTGTTCTTAGACTTCTGTTCAGCAAATAGGTTTGGACATGAGTTAAGGAGCTATGGTGGTTGTGTTTCTGGTTTTTCAAAGGAAATTATTCAACAGCCTATGTTCTCAGCATTTTTGAGATGGTGACTTTGAAACAGAGCTCAGAAGTGCATGGGATTGCTGAGGGGAAATTTCTAAAGAGTTTCACCTTTTTATCCCTTTGAAATAGATGAAATGTTCCACACGCTTCGTTCTGCATGGATTCTTGCAAGTGAGAACTTCAGAAAAGGTATGTTGGGCATTTGGGTCCTCTGCTGACATTTTAATTTGTCATGTGGGTCTTTATACTGTGCAGTGACAATCATCTGAGCACATCTGATCCAGTCTTTCCTTTGCTCTGGAAGTAGCTATAYGTCAGCAGTCTTCTGTTTATGTAGTTCTGTGAAGTATTTTGCAACCTTTGTGTAGATTAAAAATATTAACAGCAACAATATAGGCTCTTCCTACTTGTTACTTTCATCAAATCTGTTGAATAATGGCTTAATTCCTAGTTACGTGAAGTTTTAACTTAGGCTTCCTGCAAGTACTGTACATACCAGTATGTTTTGAATACAAGCTATAGCGGAGAGATTCAATAGACYTTTATAGCTAAAGCACTGCTTAATTTGTGCTTCCTAGAATGTAAATTCTATTCCTAATGGAGGGTAATCACTTTGTTTTGTCAATCTGTCATCAATTCATGAACACTGTAGGGTGTACATGCAACCTCATGTTCAAGGAATTATACATACAGTTCCCATTATTGTTTGTGTTCAAAAACCAGCTTTTAATGACTGAAAGCTGTGTGTGAGCTGTTACTTAACTCTTAATGGTGGAAACATTTGCCAAAACTGTCGTTATGCTTCTAGCAGAGAGCTTGCTGTTCATGAATGCTTAGAGATATCCTGAATACGATGGTTAACTACATTGCAAACAGTATTTCTTCAGTGACAATTTTGCTGCTAAGTCCTTAGATGATATGTTAAAAATAATTCAAAAGTCAGTGTCCCATCACAAATGAATTTTTGTGCTTAAAAGAAGGCCTGATGTCTACTCGTGGGCACAGTCTGCTTATAAAAACTTTAGTTTGTCATGAACCTCGCATTTACAAGCACGGAATGAGTCCTTGTGTTGTCTGTACACACTTACCACCTTTATGCTCTTTCCTTGCCATCTCTTCTGTGTGATCATTGTATATTATGGCAGGGGGCTTAGGAGTTATCGATAGATATTTGCAGTGTAAGAAAAGCCTTTACAACACAAAACAAAAGTCCTGCTTGGCACATCTGAGTCATTTTTTAAAAATTATATTGGGCTGTAGAATTTCACAAGTGGAAAAATAATAGTCTTATTCTTCCTCCACAAATGTGCACACATAGCCCTACSTATAGTGTTTGCTAATTGGATTAAGTATTAGTTCTATTGTGTA
Organism: Rhea americana; assembly: GCF_003343005.1. Lineage (NCBI taxonomy): Eukaryota > Metazoa > Chordata > Aves > Rheiformes > Rheidae > Rhea > Rhea americana. The sequence goes on from NW_028186534.1 coordinate 10,900,784, forward strand.
CTCGGACTTTACAAGCAACTTGTAAATTATGGAGTAAAAATGTATGGCCTTAAATACCTGTAACAAGTAATACTCATTCATCCTGGACTACAGCGATAAAAATGGTTGTGATTTAATGAGTCATCAGCATTCCTGAGCTCACAAGAGAAGTTTACAGACAGACCTGGGTTTCCTACCTTTAAGGTATGTACATGTCATCATTTCCCGGGAGCTGTGGGTTTTGTTTAAGTGAATGCCCATCACACAGTTTTATATCTCAATAAAATGATGGTACCGGGTTGTAGCTGGCCCCTTTCACCCTGTGTATTTTCTGGTTACTTTTCTAAAAACTAATTCTCTAATCCTGCAAATGCAACCATATTGGCAGAAAAATAGGTTGTGAAAGTGAGTGAAAGAAAGGAGTAGATTTAACTCAAGATTAAATGAACACATAAGTGCCTGAGATCCCTGTTAGCCACAGGAATATCTGTGAAGCCTTGCATGATAAAGGCTAGTTTTATGATAAAGCAAAGTGTTAGAAACCCAGGGAGATTTTGTGTTCTGTGGCAGTTATGCAGGGTGGCTAGCAACATGTATTTATTCCCTGCCTGCTATTTCCACCTCTAAAGTAAAGATAATACTCTTTACTCTGTTCCATCTGTTTGCAGGACAAGCTCTGTAGAGTGAGGGGTTCTTGAGGGGTTCTCTTCCAAGACCAGGTCTGTACTTCATAGTTGTGCATATCACTGCATGAGAAGCTGGGGTTGTGAAAAATTAATCATCTCTCTTAGAAATCATGTTGCTAAACTTCTCTCTAGCAAGGACGCTAACCTAATGTCTTTCTATCCCCATACTGCTATGAAAATGAATATTCATTTACAAACATGGAATGAAACCATTAGCATTCTTTCAAATCAAAATATAATCACATCTTCCTGATTTCAAAGATTCTCTCTCAGCAAATCTCATTAATTATCCCAGGTGTTTTTCAACAAAAGCTCCTTCTTGCACTGTCTCTTCTTCTCTAGCCTCCTACTTGAGCTAATGAAGCTTCAGTGATGTCTTTGGAACAATGGAGCAATTTATATAACTACAGATTAGGAGAAAGCAAATAAGGAATCATAATTGAGGAAGGGTGCTGAAGACAGGCTGTGGGAGCAAAGTTCCTCTATGTGTGTAAAGAGATATCTCATTATTGGTGATTAGGGAGGAAGCATTGCAGAGCCAGAAAGAAAGTAGCTATGCTGAAAAATGTTATTTGATAGTTTACTGATATGCGGGTACTGCACTATGAAAGGACTAGAGATCTTGTTATTGCAGCCCTTACATCCTCTATTTAATGGAGTATAGGTTTGTATTAAGGGAACTGGCATTACACTAAGTAACTTAGCCTGATTCTTTAAAAAGCTTCTGGGTACAATTTACAGCTGCATGAACATTGTGCACTAACACCTCAGGCATAAATTGGATACTTCTCTCTGGAAACAGCTGTTTTGTTCCTCTGTGCTTATGTGCTTCTGCAAATATGTGTATTTTTAATTATGACAAGTCTTCTTTCATGTTTTTTGAAAACAGGCCCTTCCTGTTCAGTTTTCTGTCTGTAAGATAGAAATGGAACATTTTTTTTAACAGGTGTTTAAAAAATACCTATCAGATATAGGTATCTGGTACAGTGTATATATATATGTATAGGTGTTTTGCTAGACCAGTTGACAACAAGTCTTGCCTTGTCCTATGGTAATGTATTTTCACAGTTCATATTTGACTATGCCTAGGAGCTCCCTGGTGCCTGCCTTTTACAAATGCATGCAGACATTTATATTCTGAACACTAAAAGTCAACAGAATGCAAGTACTCCTTTAAGCATACTTAAGTTAGCCATCCGCTAATTTGAAACTTCAAACTAGTTCATARTTTCAGTACAGAAACCAGGCTCAGGTGTGATTACAGATATAGGCATAAGTAGCTATTTTTCTTTTTTRTTTGACAAAGCAGGAGCTCTTATTTCAGGAAGGAGTGTACATATCTTCCCTGCAAAGACTACCAAATGAATAAAATCACTTTCAACAAGGTTTCAGTAACTCTCAGAAGTCACCTTTTAGAACCATAGGATATGGATAGAAAGAGTTGCCCTTCCTGCTCAAAATCATGGCTGGGCTGCATTTTTGTTCAAGATTTTTATTATTATTATTTCTACCCTTAAGCAAGAGCTATTCTTGTTGAAAAGAGACTTGATTATTGAGTTTGACCTGTTCATATCCTTCTAGAAAAAGCAGGCAGAAGGAAATCTCTCTGAAAGAGTCCACCTACAATGAATAGAAGACATAAATTAACCAGAAATCACATGCTTCCTCCTAGCAGAGAAGGCTGTGGCCTTGGAGACAGTATTACTTGGGGATTCACCTGGTCCTGCAATCACCTCTCCTGCACGTGCAGTAGGTGGATTTRATTGGGCTTACTGTGCCAAAGATGTAGAATTGCTCTGAAAATGCAGATCAGCTGTATCTGCACAGTATCTACTTTTCCAGTCTCCTAGCTGCCCTGAAATAAAGGGATATTAACTACATCCTATGCTTTTATTTAGGATATGAGATTTGACTATGCAATGAAGTATTTTCTGTGTTAATATAGGCAATCTAAAAAGACTTACTGTTAACTGACAAGACTTGTAGACCTTTCAAAATGYTTTGGGGGCCTATGATCCAAGACCGCTGACAGGTGCGGCAAGGTTGACTCAATCCTTCCTGTTTTCCAGGAAATTTTGTTAATCAAATAGCAGAAAAATGGAATTTCTTTCTGACAAATTCGTAAATCATCTATCTGCCTACGGTCGAAGATCTCCTAGTGCTTTAAGGAGGATTTTGCCTTTGCTCTTACGTGAAATTTACTTCCTCTTGCACTGTTGCAAAACCTGTGCTTGGATCTTTCAAACACTGAAACTTGCTATGGAATTCCTTTAGCAGAGGTTTACAGGTACCTAGGGAGAGAGGTGAATGAACAATACTCTGGATGCCCACTCAGTGCAACAAAACTGTAATGCTTATGTTCATTCTATGCCATTGTGCTTGTCAACTACATGACTGCTTTCATAAATGTTATGTTATTATGTACATAATGTATTCTGAAAAAGAACAATAYTATATATGGTTCTGATCACCTTATAAAGGAATGGATACATTCGCATTTTCCTCTGCTTCGGTTTGGTGTTGTTAGCTTTCATACTCATAAAGAATGGATTTTGAAGGTTAGAGCTAAGAACAAGAAGATACTTTTAACCTCTCCTTAAAAATAAATAAAAATTTTCTTTGCTGAATTGTTGGTGTTCCAGTCCATAAAGYATAGGTGTTGATATTTTGCTGAATAGAGATTGACTTAGCAGAATTYTTATAGTAGATCACAGATCCATCACTTCTGGGGCGGTAAGCCCTTACCACAGTATGTTAAATAATGTGTAATTTAAATTCAGGCTCCCAGTGCTGTGAGTCTTGTATGCTCTGTCTTCACCTGCATCCAGTAGTGTTTTTTTTTCCCCCTCTTTGCTGAAGACTACAGTGCATCTTGAACAAACACTTCACACTTCAAGTGCTTCATAGAATTCAAAATCCAAACCTTAATTTTTACTGATCCACAAAAAGAATATTAACATCTSTAGTGMGAACACCTGCGGARGATCTGACGAAGAGTCAGTGACTGGCAGAGTATGTGGTGGCAGGCCCAGTGTGTGAAACTGCACACTGACCAGATGCCCATCAGGACTAGGCATGCATATTCCGTTTTGTCAGCAACATCTAGCTGCTTCCTGGGCAGTAGCTGCTTAAGCAGCTGAGATAAGGAAATAGTTTTAGTAGATTTAAGGGGTCCTATGAACAATAAGTTGAGTCCTACCTGGGCCCCTGACCCATGCCTCCAGCAGCCCATCAGCAACCCCTCTGCATGGTTCCTGAGGCTCCCCATGCAGTCTGTAGTGTAAGTCCTTTATTATGTCTATCCTATTTGACTCCTTGTGAACCTTGAGTATCTCTCCATCAGTATCTGATCCTCTCTTGCCCACCTTGCAGTCACAACGTCTTTCAGAGGAATTAAACAAGCATGGAAGTGTTTAATCATTGAAACATTTATTTCCAAGCATGCATATATGTGTGGGTACAAGCAGGGGCATATATACGTATATAGTCTCTCAAATAAGATGAGATAGTATACTATGAAGCATTTTAGAAGATCACCAAATCATGTTTCCCTAAAAACTGTTTTAGAGGGTAATGATGCTTTACTTCTATCTTATTTGAGAATTTATTGTTCTGGAACTGTTTTTTGCTCATCCTGACAATGCTGAATTGTTGGTGTTCCACTCCCTAAAGTATAGGACAYGATTAAAATATTACCTCTGTCAATGTGATGGAAGCATCATTGATTTCTCCTGTTTCCTTTTCCCAGTGTCCATGGTTTTCAGTTTTCACTTTATCATGCAGGAATAAAAGCTATGACTGTAAATCTCACTGTTCCTGTTTGGAAGTAAATTGGACAACTTCTTCTGCCCGTAGGGATGTCAGAGACCACACAAATACTGCGCAAAAGGCTCACAATGAAATGTATCCATTTTGTTACTCTTTGGGACTTTCAGACCAAATGCTTACTCCATCCTGACAGCACAAAGAAAAGCACCAATAGATTTTAAATTATACAGAAATAAATTGATGTCACTGTTGGGAATCTAAGAAAGCAAAGCACTTGTAAAGGTGGTATGTGTGCTTCAGCACAGGTACATCATGGTTTTCTCTGGTCTTCTTGCCTAATAATATTTTAATGTATTTGATGTGTATTGGAATGTGGAAGAAATTTAAAAAAGAAAAGAAAAGAAAACCCTCAGTCATCTTCACATTTTATGCTACTAGAAGGTCCAGCTACCAGTCCTTGCTCAGGCAAATGCCTCATACAGGAAAGACTGATAAATTCTTTGTTCATTCATTATGTTTGGTATATTTCTGTGAAAAACAAAGCAAGCTCCCAGAATCGGAGGATGGAAGGAACCCAACCAGGTACTTTGTGCTGTAACTGATTCAGTTTTGTTAAATAACATAACTGGTGTCTATTTTGACTTAAAGGTTTCCAGAGAAAACTATTTTACTAACAGATGCAAGGACTAAGCTTTTGATAATTGCCTGCAGCATCGTGCTCGTTTTGGTGGCACACAGTCAATGTTTATTTGCTAGTAGGCTGAGGACTGATGGGCAGAAATCAGARTATCAAATGGGTATGTGTTCTACAGGTGCAAGAAATATTCTTTTGTGTTATATAGGGGCAAGAAAGAAGTGGTACAGGAGCAARCATTGTGGGCATAACTTAAGGAACTGATTAAAGCTTCCTGGAGAAAGGTGCCCCTTTGAATGAGGGACGATCACATGGTATGAGGCCTACTTTTGTTTTGCAACCAATTTAGCATAATTTTAATAGATGGTTGGCCTCTACTGTATTTCAGAGACCTTCCACTGACCTGTAGAAGATCATGYAGCATGGTCTCTTATTTTTAAGATTAAAAGAAGATAAAATCATTTTTCTGGAATGTGGAGAAAGTAACTGCTATTTAATACCAAGTTGTAAAAACAGAGACAATAATCTGTCCACCCTTTTTCTTTGGTATAATGTAACTGTTAGCTTTTCTGTAAGCTGAATAARTGATCTAGTAGTCCTATCTCTTCTTTCCGAACAAATGAAGAGAAACACASCTGGAAACTTGTAACTTGTTTGTATTATGAATTCAGTATTTTTATGTAGACCAGTATATTTTACGAGTCACAGGAAGAGTTAATGTAACCTTTTCACATCTAAATTGTGTAAAACTGTACAAAAGAACCAGTTAAAGAGTTAAAGGGTATGMTTTTGCCATGGAGTTAATGTGCTATCAGGACAGATCACAGATTTCACTAATCTGTGGTAAGAGAAATCTAGCTGAGGAGCTTGTTTTGGGATTGTTTGTTTGTTTTCCAAATGTACAGGCTTTAATTGTGTCCACAGACAAATCTGTAGTCTGCTTTTCAATTGGATTTGTAATTTCCAATGATGCCCTGTTTACTATAAAGTATTTATCAAGCTTTGTATAAAAATACTTTATTGAGGTTCTCAGAGGCTGGTGAACACAAAGAAAGATTCAAGCAGGAACAACAATGTGCATACTAGCTGTTCTTAGTACACTTATTTCAAAGGATATATTTTAACTCATGTATAATGGTCTGATGGGATGTTACAAGACTGAAATATCTTATACGCCAAACAAGACATCATTTAAAACCTAACTTCATATGACAATATTAATCTATTCTACAGGTATCACTGGAATAAAGTTCAATAGTATTGTTTCTTTTATTCCTACCAACAGCCAAGAATCAGTTTGCTTACAACAGCTAAGTGTAATTGGCAATCACAACATCATAAGCTTTTGGGGACTACTTTACAGTATTCAGGTTTCTATTTGTACATGTAGTTTTCAGACTCACAATTTTGAGCCCCCCCCCCCCCGTACAATACTATTAGATATGAGCTTTTGCCATGGCAACTAATTATGTATTTGTATTACAATAGCACTGAACAGAGCCAATAGAGATTRGGAGTTACAGTCTTTTGCTTTATGATCATACTACCTCTGTTTCCACAGAGATTATAKACTAAATAGGCAAGTATGAAGTGTGAGATGGGAAACAGACAAAATACCCAAGGTTTCACATTAAGACTGAGTGAGAACAGAGCTCTGGTCTCTTGAATCTGGTACTGTATCTGCGAAACTAGTAGACTGCTTAAAAGGAAAAGGATTTGATGCCTRTGTTACTTGGATCAGCGAGGTTAGTCTCTGTTCAAAGTATGTTTTCCAAAGGAAGCATGCAAGAGATTTGGAGCTTGCTAAAATTAAGAGGTCTGGAACTAACTTGAAAAGCAGAATGCAAACTTCACTTCTACTGTGTTTTATTCTACAACACATTRCCAAACAAGAATTTTTATGATCTTACAGAAGATATTTGAAGACACCTTTGGGTCATCAAGAGAGAGACTATACAGAGAAGCTGACACCCTCCACGCAGGCACAACAACCCTCTTTTTCTGATTTGGCGGGACRCCCAGCATCTGTGAGGACCAGTGACTACGCTTGCTCTTGCTGGGCATCTCCAGTCTGAAAGTCACTCACATTGTGTTGCTCTTCTCCATCTGTATAGTACATTGCAAAGCCATTCGAACAGCTGACAGTCTAAACGGGGAAAGGCAGACAAGTCCTTGTGGGACATGGGACCATGCTTGAGGAAGGATGCTTGAGAGAAGAGAGGTAAGCTTTCCAAAGGAGGCAAGATTGACTAGAATACACAGAAGAAGGGACAGGAACCGTTGGAAAGGAGCAGAGAGAATTGCTGCCATAGGGGGTGGGGACATTGGCTAGTGTGTGGCTGTCTGCAAAGGAAATTTTATCAGTTTTGAAACAAGAATCAGGAAATGCCAACCAGGTGCTTGAGGATGCTGGGGCCTCCTAAGGCTGGATGTAAACTCCTTGGGGCAGAGGTTTGTCCCTTTTRGGGCAAATACCTATCACACCACCTGTGATAGGGATCTAGATTATGGCTGTAGTTGCAGCAATAATGACAAATGAGGCGTTTATTCTCTTGAAAAAAAGTTTGAAATTCTGCATCATCAGATATGCCAAATATTAAAAGTGTAAGAAAAAAACCCTCTCAGTCACAAAAATATCTGGTTTGAATGCAAGTAAACTGTAGTTCAGTCCAATATTTTTAGGTTAGATATTTGTATTTGTTAATTTTTTTCTTTAAAAATGCCGATGCCACTCTGACTGACTAGGTGGCAGCAGAGCTCTTTTATGGCATCTTATGGTAGAGGATGCAGATTTTGGGAGCGTAGTTAATGTCAAAAACTTACCTGTCCATTCTATGTGTTTTTGTTGTTGATGAACTGGAAGAAATTAATATTGATCTCACTGCTGCGTTCCTCACATCCCCCCAGACCAATGCCCCCAGATTCTTCCAAGGAAGCAAACTACAGTACTTTTCTGTAAAACAAGTGAATTAAAAGAGCATCTTCTCCTCCATACATACGGCTGGGTTCACTTCCAGCAGTTCTGAAGGGGATTGTGAGGTTGAATCTTTAGCTTCTTCGGACAGAGGAGTTTAATAAAAGCTCTTCTGAAACTGTAGTGACAGAGAGGGTATAGGGCAGGGTTAACAGCAGAGTTGATCCACAACAGCCAAAAGGAAGTCTCATACCAGTAATCAGAGATGCAGTGGCCATGGCAGCCAGCACGGATGATCATGAGGAGAGTGTATGGTGCCCAGCAAATCCCAAAAATGCCCACAATTATTGCGAGCGATTTGGCCACTTTCTTGTCTCTAGAGAGCCTGAAGTGTTGAGTCATGCTCTGGGAGACTATCTTCATTCGTTTTTCTAAGGACAGAGTAGATGCTGAGTTTTTACAGCTCTTTTTGTTGTAATACTTTGGTTTTCCAGAGCAATCTGGGCTTGTCAGTGCATCTTTTGCACTCACGCTGGCAGTGGAGGCTGCGTGTTGTGCTTTGCACTTAGAGAGGTTGAGGGTTTCATCTGGCTCCTTCTGCTCACACTTACGGCATTTCAAAGAAAGCTTTTCTTCTGGGCTCATTTCCATCTCTTCAGTGAAGGACTGGTTGTGTACTTTGTGGAAAACATCCAGGCGTATTTTGGTACGCTTCTGTATGTTCAGGTAAATGCTCAGGTTGAAAAACATTACACTGATGAAAGGGGTGAAAAACTCCAGTGTAGAGGCTGTCATGAGAAAATACCAGTTGTAGAAAAATTCAGCATAGCATTCCCCAGTGGGTATGATACTCTGGCCTGATATATACTCCCAGCTGATAATGGCAGGTCCATAGAGCAGGAATGCTAATACCCAAACCATCACCATCTTCAGCACTGCTTGCTTGGTATTTCCTTGCTGGGCTCTGTAGGCAACCTGCAATGGGGATATCTTTTCTTAGGAATGACCATACTCACCAACTGGTTGAGACTCTTCATAAGTGAACTGTTAGCATTTCTAGTAAAGTTGCTAGGCAATATCCCAGCAGTGTAACAAATTCATATGCCACAGGCAACAGGAGCAATTGCTAGATAAATCGCACTCCTGCAGGGAAGACTTAGAACCCTCATCTTGCAGCTCCAAAAACATACTTGGCAATTCTCACTGGAAATGTACTGACTTGGTTCAAGCTTAGCAGTCCCTTACCTGAGTCATCCATATCTACTCTCTGTAACTCCTCGGCATTAAGCTCCCAGGCTAGGCAGAGATTTTGCTCTGTCTCTCTCTGAACTTGGGCTTGTTGTAGCTAATCTGCATCATATTAGGAACCAGGGAAAAAACAAACGGCAATGAATCTGATCTGCCTGTGAGTTGCGAGCTACCTCCTGCAAAATGCTAAGTATTTTCATCTTACAGCTGAGTACCCAAACACCTCAGAGCAGTGACCTGCAGAAGCTGAACAGAAATCTACTGCCTTGGTAGCCAAGGAGAAGCTAGAAGTCCAATTGCAATCCACTCATTTTTTTTTTCTTGGAGATAACTAGCCCCTGGAAGCTGGTAATAGGTCTACTTAGCTCACTGACTCACTTGTATACATCTTCCCTTCTCTGCCTGAGAAGGGAATACCTGCACAATGGGGTTTGAACCTTAAATGATTTAATTGTGCCAGAAATACTAGTCTGAAACCACAACTGAATTATGTATTTGTGGATAATTATTGCTTTCCACCAGCAGGCTGAAAGATTCATAATTTCTGGAGAATTCAAAAGGCTTTTAATTATTGCAACGAATCTGGAGAATAAAGCAAGGAGGGAATATTCCCCTTTCAGCTGCCATGAGGACTCACCGCTCTTGTCACAGAGAGAAATCTGTCATAGCTAATCAGTACGATGTTGAAGACCGAAGAGGTGCAGAGCAGGTAATCAACTACCAGCCAGAGTTTGCAGAGGCTTCTGCCGAAGATCCATCTCCCCGTCAGCACATAGGGCACGTACAAGGGAATGCAGAAGGCACCTGCAACCAGAGGCGTCGGTTCACACTGAAGTACCGGAGTCTGCACGGCGGCTGGCGCCGGCGGAGCACGCAGCTGCCTGGCGCACCCCGGCCCCGGCCCCGGAGCGACCAGCGCCGGGGCAGCCGCTCGCAGCCGCGGGGCTCCGGGCACAGCGCTCCGCCGTGTCCCGGCCCCGCGGGCCGTGCAGCCCGCCGGGCGCCGCGCTGTCCCCCGGGGCGGGTGGCAGTGGAGGGGACCCCTGGGTGCTGCTGGAGGGGAGGCTGGCGCTGCCGGGGGTTTTCTGCCGCGCCGGGGAGGCGGCGGCGGCCCCGCGGGCGCGGARCTGCGCGGAGCCGGGCGGCACTTTACCTACTAGGAAATCCGAGATGGCCAGGTTGAGCAGGAAGAAGTTGTTCGGGGTGCGCAGGCTGGAGTCCACCACGAAGGCCAGCATGACCAGGGCATTGCCGGCCACGGTGACGGCGATCAGCAGGGCCATTAGCGCGCCCAGCGCCGCGGTGCCGCCGGCGGCGAAGCGCCCGGCGGCGGCGGAGCCGTTCAGCGCCCCGCCGCTCTCCATGGTCC
>NW_028186534.1:10911586-10969469 GCF_003343005.1 Rhea americana
TCCCCCCGAGCATCCCTGAATCTCCCTAGAGCATTCCTCTAGGAACTGAGGAATTCACACACACACCTCCGAGCATCCTTGCATTCTCCTCCCTGGGAGCACCCCTGCATTCCCCCAGGGCATCCCTGCATCCCCCAAAACATCCTTGCATCCATGTCTGGGTGCACTGCTGCATCCCCCCCCAAATCATTCCCACATCCCTACGCAAGAGCACCCCTGCATCCCCCAGAGCATCCCTGCCTCCCCATGTAGCATTCCTGCATTCTTCCTGAGAGCATCCCTGCATCCCTCCAGTGTATCCCTCCATCCCCTAGTCCGTCCTGCCACCTCCCCAACAGCACCCTTCTACCCCCCCCCAGAAGCACACTCCCTCCCTGTGGAGCGGAGCATCCCTCTCTCCAGCCAGGGCATCCCTTGGGATGCCCCAGGCCAGCCCGCCTGCCCCCTCCTTGCCCTGCTGGTGCTCCCTGCCCTGCTCTGCTTTGGGGGGGGGCGGAGGGCCCGGGGTGCCCTGCCTGRCCGGGCGCCCGCCCAGGGCCGTGGGCGATGCCGGGTTGCTGCGGCTCTCTGTGGTGACTGCTCCTCACGGGGCCACGGCRGGCTCCCTGCCTCCATGCCGAGGAGTGGAGGCCGAGGCTTAGTTTGTCTTTAACAGGACGTCGGCCAGGAGTCCCCTCGCGCAGGCAGAGCCAGGCCTGGCCACGCCACCAAGGAGTCCTGTCCGCAGCCCTGGGCCCGGAGAGGGGCTTGCGATGCTCTGTCCTCCCCACCCTCCCTGAGCACTTCATAGCTGAGGAGAGTAGCTTTGGGCTGAACGGTTTGAACAGCAGACGATGCTCGAGGCTGAWGTTACCCACCCTGGAAAACCCAAGTGCACGGTGCCCGCTCTGGACTGCAGGCGTGGAAGGCTTTGCACAGGTATCATGTCACTGCGGGGATGGTCCCCTTCCTACGGTGTAGCCRCTGTTGGAGAAAGGTGCGGGAAAAATGCAGCGCAGCAGCGTTAAAAACCCGAGAAACGCGCTGCCTGGAGATCCCGGCAGACGCCTTTTTCTTTCCTGGGAAATCTGGTAAGTTGTGCACCTCTCCGACGAGCGGGGCCCACACWGCAGAGCAACGGCCTCTTGCTCTCCCAGAAACACGCGTGGAGCCACCGCCCTGGGGGTGTGTGCCTCGCCCTGGCTACTCCAACCTCCACGGGGGAGCTGCCGCGCGGGGGCGCCCGAGATGCGCCGCGTCCCCACGGGGGAGCCGCCGCGCGGGGGGCCGGGGCCGCGCTACGTTCCCACGGGGGAGCCCGGGCCGCGCCGCGTTCCCACGGGGGAGCCGCCGCGCGGGGGGCCGGGGCCGGGGCCGCGCCGCGTTCCCACGGGGGAGCCGCCGCTCGGCCAGGCAGAGCAGAGGGCGCCGAGGCGGCCCGGGGAGATGAGCCCGCTTCCAGCCGGGGATAAGCTCGGAGCTGAGGTGGAGGTGGTCGGTGCGCRTTCGGGGAACTTTCTGCTCGACCTCAGGGGTGCTTTGAGGAAGAACCGATCCCAGGATGAGGCTGAGCGGCCTCCCGCTGATCCGGTGCTGATCTGGTGGCGAACGGCGGATCAGCTCCGTAATTCTGCCGCCGTCACAATCTGAGGGGATCTGCTGGATTTTAGGCATATCTCCTCAGATGTGATGGAGAAAGCTCTGTTTTTTTTTTTTTTTTTTTTTTTTTTTTTTTTTTTTTTTGATGATGTTTAATGAACCAGTGGGCCAGTTTATGATCCCATGTTATTTGTAACCTCCAGATATTCAGAGAATCATTAATATTCATTAAAATGTTTACAAATGCCAAATTACTGCGTGCATGCTGCAGTGGTATCACCATGAGCTGTTTGCTGTTTGTTAGCTGTCATTCGTTATTCACAAAGTTTTTGACGTTCAGACAAGAAGCAGAGATGTATTTTGTACCTAAGGTAATTTACAAAGTGGTTTGCAAAATGCAAAATTATTGTTTATCCAGAGTAATTTGCCTGGAGTGTTAGATAAATCAGAGATGACAGAGCTGAGCAGGCTATAGTTTTCCTGACCATGATATTTATCTGTTGCTTCAGTAGAAGGCCAAAAATACATTTAATATACTTAAAAAAAAAAAATGGTACCATGATAGTGAAGCAAATGAAATTGTCCAACTCAGAAGTCAAAGCAGATTGAATACGGGTATGCAAGTGGATGGTATGATGGAATATGCTTAGCTTAACTTAAATATGAATTCTGCAGGTGTTCTCTATCTTTTAAAAAGGTAGAAGGGTAGTATGTGACCATTTTTAAGGCTGTTTTTTAGTGACAGAGAAGTCTGCACTTGAAAGTTGTTTYGGATTCATGCAGTGAGCGAATGAGGAGTGAATAACCCTCCTGTAGGCTGGCTGTGCTGGGGTTTCTCCGTGATGCCGAGCCTTCAGGCTAAGAGACAAATGGCTTCTGAGACCTCCCGAGGTCTGGGAAGCTTGAGCCTTCGATGTAGCATTGYGGCAGGCCCAACGCTGGGTGCAGGYCTGGCAAAGTTTGTGCGCTACCACATCAAGGCTCAGTGCCTCAGGACCAGCTCCTGCTGCTGGGTTTGCTAAACCTCGCTGTGAGCATCTCCTCCTTTGGGGAAGGGGCAATCAGTCTGACTCACAGAGCATTTTGTACACGCTGTGGCTTAGTGACGATAGCTTCTGGTTYTGCTGTTTATTATTTTAGTTTGGAGGTCCTGGAGGGACCAATCTGGAGTTCCCTTTGTATACATTTCCTCTGTTCGGCGTCTCATTTCTGTTTTCTCTTGTGACTTGCGGGATGCCACACAGATTTATAAACTAGACAGAAGTAGTATGATGAATTTCTCTCTTCTCCCAAACTCTCTTTCAAATAAACAAATTTTCAGTGCAGGCTGATTATGTGGCCRTTGGTGCAGGGACTGATCTACTCTTCCCAGCAGGGCACCTTTTTCTACAGGTCAAGATTAATTCTCCTTGTTTCTAGAATTTAGCATCTTGTAGTTTCATTAAATATCCATAGTCCCCATGCTATAAAAATGCAACAGTTTTATTATTCTCTCAGGTCAGGATGTTTTCACTCAAGGGGTTCCTTGAGCTACAAGATGCATGTCACAGTCCACGTTCAATCTGAGCCTATTATACATGCCTCTGTATTGTCTTAGACCACCATCACTTTGTCTTCAGGTTACCTCATGCTTTTGTTTGCAATTCAAGAAGATTTCAGATAACATATGCCCAACACTGGATGCAGAGGATCACACTACAAAACTCATTTTCAGATTCTTATCAGTGTTGTAGGGATGCTGAAGTTTTGTCAGATGTTTTCTGAGGTGCTTAGATTTTCTTAGTTGCTCCTTATCTTTCTAACRAACCAAGAAATCCAGACGCAAGGGGCTGGATTGCTCCCCTCTCTGGGAGGCATGTCAGTATATGTGACAAGATAACTTTCTTGGCTTGAATTGTTGTTTTTATCTGATCCACTTAAGTTTTATTCCATGAAATGTCTTTTTAGCTCTGAAGAGTAAAGTGTTTCTTAAATACAACATCATCCTTGCCTGCAGGTAGTTCTTGCGTATAATAAGCCTGGAGCGGGGAGGGTGTTTCTTTTTAGCTGATTGATTAAATATTTCTACATAACTGACAGTCTCTCCCACCTTCAGCACCTGTGATCTTCCGCAGCTGACAAAGTGGTAATCATGCTTGAATCATTTAAATGCAAACAAAGCTAAACTTGCACACTCTGTCCCTGCAGGTGGTCTCGGAGAACGCGTGACCTGAAATCGCCCTCCYGCTCAGCCTGTGCTCGGCTGCCCGGGCACCGCTCGGCCCTTCCTGAACGGGGCACCTGGAAGCTCCCGTTTCTCCTGGAATAAGCGAAGCTGAACTAGCAAAATACAGTTCTGACAGGGAGGATGCTACCTGCAGCCCTTTCCTAGGGGAATTTGCACTTCAGCACAGGTTTATTAAAGCTTCTCAGGGGACCTTGCAGCCCAGGTGAGGACAAACTCCCACCGGCAGGACAAACTCCCCTCTGCGTCCTTTGAGCTGCACAACAAATGTGGTTTTTAGCCATACGTGGCATTGCAGTCACACCGTAAGGATGGCCCTGTCCTGAAACCACAGGATAGGAAAGCAGAAAGCACATTAGCACCAGTAGTATTTGGGGCAGAAATGAGCGCTTTTGTGGGGCCCCCTCTTTGCTGCAGGCTGCTCCACGCTGGCAGGACTCAGAGCTGCTGGAGCCGGAGGCAGGGCAAGCCCCAGGCTCCTGGGAGAGATGCTGCTATTGCTATGCCCGAATTGTGTTTTTTCCATGGCTTTTTTCTGTCCTGTGGAGCCAGCTCATGTGTGAAACAAACTTTAAAGAACGGGATGATTATAAAATCCTCTTTGTGTTTGTGTCTTTGCTGATGAGGGCTGAAAGTGCTCTGGCATTCATCCAAGTATCTGTCAGCATGCAACCCGTCCCTGTGCTTTATTTCCTTTTCTTCTGCCTTTCATCGCAGGGAGATGTTTATTTGGCTCCAAAATTTTCCTTTCCTGAGCTCCCCTCCCAGTCTGGCAGTGCCGACATGGAGCACGAGGGCAGTGCAGTGCAGAGGAGCAACCCTGGAGCTGCAAAGATGAGTTCCTGCTTTGCTGGRCTGTCGAGCTGCTCAGCTACTGCCCAAACAGCAGTGGCAAAGAAAATACAAATTTTTAACAGGTAGCRTCAGAGGAGGGTGCAGAAGATGCCAGGGGACCACTTCCCATCCTAGAGATGGCTTTCCAGTGAAATGCCACTTTCYAATATATTCTCCTTTTAAAAACAGCAACAACAGCAGCAGCCTGTCTGCTAAACTTGGTGAGATATAAGGCTTGAAAAACAACATGCCGCTGCAAACCTGGATGGGATGGAATGAAACCAGCTCTTGGTGTGCTTTGTTCTGCTGCTCAGCCAGGCGTCAGAGCGACTTCTGCTGCTCGTGGAGAGGGCTTTTTCCCTTCACACTTTGCAAGGGACTTAACTCGACAGGTTTATTCTTTGCTGAACAAGACAAGGATGAGAACAGTCCTTGAAAACGCTGAGGAATACACTGCAAACTCAGCTGTCGGAAAGGTGAGCACCGCATCTGTAGCTCTGCTCTCAAGCAGGCACGTGGCCGGCACCGCGGGTCGGAGGCCCCACTGCCTGCACCGGCACTGCTGCATGCCCCAGCCCACCCGYGTGGGCTCGCTATATACATCTGTGTAAAAACAAGTCCTGTGCCTCTTGCCTTCTATTTCAGTGCCCTCCTTCCCTTCCTTCCTTTCTTCCTTCCTTCTTTCCTTCCATTCCTCCCTTGCACTTTCTCTCCCTCCTTCCATTCCTGGCTTTAGCTGTAACCTGCAAATACAGCCACACCAAAACATCATAAAACCGTATCCTTTGGTGCAAAGGATACGGTTGGACCTGTCCCAAACTGCAGTGACTGTTTTTGTCTCCTTGAGAACTAACTCCTTAAAATTACGGATCACCTTGTCACCAAGCAAAGTCACATTCCCAGTCTCGTGCAGAAACCAACTGCGCTGCTCTGAGTGGGGAAATGCTGAGTTTGGTGGCTCTGGGGAAGGAAAGCACAACTGAGCAGGATGAGTAATATGGTTAGTAATGAAGAAACTGTCTGATCAGAATTAACACCTGGTTCTTGCCAAGGCCAAATCAATATTGCATTTTGAAATGAAAATTTCAGAGCACAAGGGGAATAAGAACAAAAGTCATCCTGCATCTGTCAGCTTGGACTGATTTGGCATCTGCTAAGACCAATAGATGTTTTCATAGAGAGATGGCAGGGTCTGAACAACAAGGCATAATATCTGAACACAGCTGTTACCAGCTACACTGGAATCATTTTGCTGTGTTACTGAAGAGTAAATATTACAATTCTATGGAAAAACATCAGTTAAACTTGGTTCTCCATCAGGTGATGCTTTAAAAAAGCAGGGCAGGATTTCATTTCTAAAGCTCTTAATAGGATACATAGCTTAGCAGCTGAGTAGGGGCATTTGAGAAACACTGAACAGCTTCTAATCAAAGCCAGTTTTGTTCCCATGTGGATGTGAAAAAGGAGCAGCTGTAGGAGAAATGAGCTGGGTTTCTCTGGACTTTGGCTTAATCAGACTTTATACAACTTAATGACACTTAGCAATTAGCAGGGTCTAGTTTAAACCCAGTTATGGAAACCATCGTTCTCTTCAGAGCTACTCCAGGAGAAGATGCGCAAATGTCAGCTCCCAGATCCCCACTGGCCCATGGAGACCTGGAGGCAGGGAACTCATTGGGAACCTTATGTAATATTTAACAGACTTCCTGAACTAATTAAGTATATTACTTTATATAGAAACTAACATATCTCTAATTTGTATCAAAGTTTAATTCCATCTAATTTATTACTGCCACTCAGTGGGGCTCAGTTCTCTCCTCTCTGACAAATAGGCAATCCCATGGACACATTGTGCGCAATGGGGAGGAGAACGTAGCTCTCGTTCTTCCAGATGAATTCCACGTGGAAATGCAATGGCTGTTCTGCTCTTCTCTATCTGAGTGACTTGACTGGACCAAGAGAATCCTTCAGATTCACACTAGTGTGGCTGAAGGCAGAAGCTGCTCAAAAACCTTCGGATGGGTGTTCAGAGTCTTACAAATTGTAGTGTCCTTCAGGCACAGTATTTGAGAAGTTTGTCTGAAAGTCAAAGTTTGGACTCTCAGTCTGGTATTTATTCCACCAGCATATTTGGTTGCAAAAGCAATGCTGCACAGAAGAAGAGGTAGTTCTCCAGAGCCCTGAAGAGCTGAAGGAAAACACAATCTTAGTTGCTGAGATCAGAAACCAACTCCAAAAATTCTTAGCTTCAGGGAAATTAGTGGTCTAGCTAGCTTTTAGTTTGGCTGATTTGACCATATGACTTCTCCAAAACCCTGATAATGAAGCCTGTTGTCTCCAGACTGCTGGACAGTGTCTAGCCGGATGTCTGTCTAGTGTCTAGACAGATTCGTTGCTGTGCTCCAGCTTTCTGGTGGCCTCTGTGAAGCAAACTGATGGAATCTGTCTGGATGTGAGGGACAGCAACCTCCTTCACCTAGACACCGTCCTTCCTCCAAGTCCCTCCTCCATATAAATAGGGTGATCTCTGCTGCTACAGATTGGACACGTCTCTTTGGGATGRGGGACTTAATCTGAGACCTGCGAAGGTCCAACAGCTTCACAATCTGTTAGTGAAGTATGCGTCCATTGAAGGAAGATAACCTTCCTTGGAGGARTGAACTGTGTCCGTCTGCTCTTCCAGCTTCATCAGTGCTCCCTGCTGTGAGCCACAGCAAAGCGGCCTCCTCCTCCAGCCCTTCTCTGGAAACTTGCCTGGGGAGGGATGCTGCCTCCTCAGCCCGCCCATTTCCCTCCGAAGTCCAAACTGTATTTTATTGTCTGTGGGGCTCCAAATCAGTTTAATTTAGAAAGAATTTCATCTGCACAAGGATTTTCCCTGACTCCTGGCTTTTCTAATACAAATCTCTTTCTAAAGCATGTCTCCAGCTGTGTGTGACAATGTCAAGTCTGCCCTTAGATCTGAAAAAGCAGATGGAAAATTTATTTTGTATTGAACCTTAGTGCGCCTAATGTATTCTCTTCTATTACCTATTGCACTAGGTCCTGATCTCCAGTTCCTCATCTTCTCAGACCTCCTCTTGATGTTTGTTATAAACGAGCAGAGACTGATAGTGAGTATGTCAGGCATCTTGCTACAAAAGGCTGGGAAAGGGGGATTAAAGGGGAGACAGTGACAAGAGGGGGATGAAGCATTTAGGAGGCATCAGCTGCAGCGACGCTCAGTGTGTTTCTGCCTGTGGTGATAGCTGCTTGTGTCCTTCTTCTGGGCACAGAAACACACTCCTAGCCCCACGAGGCTTGTCCACCCTGTGCACTTCATCCGTCCCACGTGCCTCGTCCACCCCTCGCCCCCCAGCTCTGCGTCCTCCCCTTGTGCAGCCAGCTGCAATGTGTCCACCTGGAGTTTACTCTTGCTTCGGGCTGCTGAAGAAGACAATTTTAGTGAAACAAGGSCTGCTTTGGCCTCTAGATGAGCTGGTAATTTGGACTCAGACTCATGCAGAGAGGAACAGCCTGGGAGCAGGGCCGGAGCGGAGCTGAAACCCCGGGCAGATCCGTTGATTGGTTCGGCTTGCAGTAAACAGCGTTTTAGCAACAAAACGAGTTTCACTGCCCAGCCTGGCGTCTGATGAGGTTTCTGGCCTGTTATGTTACCCCTGCTCCTCTGTGCAGGGAGCTGGTTTTCTCCAGCTGTAAATCAGGGTTATTCRTRTAGTCCCTGCCCTGCGCCCCTAGAYGCAGTGGCTGCCTGGCTGCCCGGCGGGGGACAGGCTCCTCCGTAATTTTCTCAGAAACCAGAAAAGGGCAGGAATCGGAATCCSTGTGTCCGCAGGGAGCGCGCCGAGGTGCCTTGGGTAGTGCTTGGCACCCGGAGGTATTCCGTCTGCTGCAAAATGCAGGATTTTTGTTATTCCCCACGGGATGCTGAAGCAGAGAAGAGGCAGCAATGCCCGCGGGCAGGAGCGATGCCCGGCCGGCGCAGCTTGGAGAGGAGGGAGGGGGCCAGGCCACCTCCGTCTTYAGGATTTCGTGGCAGCACGCAGCTGTCGCCAGGAGCAGGGGTGGTGTGCCGCGGCCCGGCGAGGACACCAGAAGCGTGCGAGATGGCTCCGGTGGGGCACRCACCTCGCTCTCGGGCCGTTTCCCCCGTTTTCTTTGCTTTGTGCCGTACTTCAGCCCCGTCCGCCAGCACCGTGCGGTGCCACCGAAGAGGCAGTGCCAGTGCTGCTTCCAGGGCCCCACTGGCGGATCCCGCTCGTTTCCAAGCAGGTTGGGAACAGCAGGGGAGCGAGTCTAAACCACGTTTCATGTGACAGCTGGAGTTTAAGAATATCATGGCATCGTTTTAAAGCTCTTCACCAGTTCCAAAGCAAATCTGTCGGAGTTTGTATGTATACATATACATATACATGCATACATGAGCTCATACATTTGCAGGCACCGCCACTGAAATGTATGATCTCCCAAGCATGTCGCAGCCCTTTTTGTGCACTGGCACGCGCCGGCAGGATTTCACAGCCAGATTAATTGTGCAAAGTGCACCATGTTTTGCAAAACGGATCCTACTTGGATGCTCTGTAGCGAGCAAGAAGTGAAAGCTTTTGGGAAAACACAGGGGTYGCCCTTTGGAACAGCCAGGCTTCAAAAAAATTTCAGTGAGTTATGAGACCKCTTGAAAACAAGGAGAAAATATTCCACAGTTTTCCTTTAATTCAGTTATCTTGATTAAGAATTTTTTTTTTTACGACGTTGATTTTAGCAGCTCTAACCAGACGAAGCCAGCTCTCCTCGCCTGCCCGGGCAACGCGGCCGCGCGGAAGCGGAGCGGCGCAGAGGTCTGACAAGCGGGGCTGCCGGGGTTTCGAGGCACGCGCCTCGTGCAGCCTGTCCCTTGCTCTGCCGGTCACGTCTGCAGCGCGGGTCACCGCGCGGCCGGCTTGGGGCGAGCGTCAGCGCAGCGCGAGGACAACGCAGGCAGAGGACTGTGTGGGAAATTGCTGGGCTGCAATTATCTGCCGTCGCAGCGGGGCACAGCTGAAGAAGACGSAGAGGCAGGACGCAAATCGCAGGAGCCCGCACGCCGCAATCTGCGGCACGGCAACCTCCGTTGCGGAGCTGTTGTACCTCCAGCAGGCCGGCTCCACGTTGCTGACACTGCTCATCATTTGGTGGAGGCAGAGTCCCACATCCCAAAGATCCCTAGGATCTCAAAGCTCCCAAAGCTCTTTGCAATTGGAGACTGATTTTCCAAAGCGTCTGCTCAAAGCTTTACACTCTCCCTGCAGCACGGCTGACAGGGAGGAAGGAAGGTGGCAGCACGGTGGCTACCAGAAAGCCATTTCTGAAATGTGCCTCCTAGCCCCATCCTGTGTGCGGTCATTGCACGCTGACGTACAGATGCAATCCTGGGCTTGCACAACCACAGTGGCTGCACGTACAGCAGAGATGTGGGAACAGATTTCTCCTCCCCAGAGGCCGTGCAAGCAGCTGTCCCACCTGCTCAGCAGCTGTGCTGGTATTGGCCCAATTTCCTGGCAGATCACCCCAAACAGTGAAGGTACCATGAAGCTCCACAGCGACCCAGCGCCTTGCACTGATGCCTGCAGCATCGAGGCGAGGCCACAGCAGCAAGGTAAAACCCTTGGGAGCCGCCGCAGAGCAGTCGGAGCCCCGTGGCCCACGTGCACCGCAGCTTCGGGCACACAACATTCAGCATTGTGCACCACATCACATGAACACCGGCCTGAAGAGTAGATATTCCAGCAAAAAAGGAGACCAGGAAGAAAAGAAATCTGCCTTTGGGTTCTGAGTCATTGCTTCACACTCAGGATTTGGTCCAGTATGTGTCCCAAATAATTATTAAGCAAGTTCTGATAGAATTTTTATTTACCCAGCCTCAAAAGGRAAGAGAAGAATCATTAATAGTTGATTAGATCAAAAAAGTATAATTTATTTTTTAGTAAGTGCTTTAGAGGAAAGATCAATGGCTTGAGGTTGATTGATAKGAACTGTTTGCAAAGACCTTAGATCTAATTGCACTCGGGCAATCACACGGACTTTTCTTTGACTAATTCCCGACATCATCCCTCTTGTGCAGATGGGGGAGGTACTAGAAAATAGCAATGCTTTGCATTGGAGAGTTGCTGAGCAACTGCCCCATATTATTTTGGAGTTGTCCCTGAGTACAGCATCCTTTTTCTTTGATCTTCAGGTAATTTCTGTTGCTGCTACTTCTCACAAAAAAAAAAGAAAAAAAGGAAAGAAAAAAAAGAAAAGAAAAAAAGAAAAAAAAAGAGAAAGACAACATTTTAAAAGAATTGCACCTCCATTTGCCACAATCTTTTTTTCAAGCATAGCTGAAGCCTGATGACACCAGGGAAATCAGTGCATTTCATTGCAGAGGGAAGGAAATTAAGGTCCATCTGCTCTGCCAGCACTGTTTGGGGAGGGATATGGGGAACCTGGGCTCCTACGGAGAGTTAGCCACAGTTTCTGTACGTGGTCCAAACACGATACTCAAATGCACAATAACGGCGCTTAGCTCTTGCCACTGAGCTGCCAAACAGCTGATTTTGGGGCTGGCCGGCAAGGCAGCGGAGCTGGACTAGCCCTCCCATTTTGGCAGCGTTTGATTAAGAAACAGGATGGGGCGATTTGTCCAGGGAAGACAGTGCTAGAGCCAGGATTTCCCCTGCAAAACATCGAGTCCCCACAATACAAAAAGCCCAGAGAAGAAAACAGCTCATGAATGTAAATGCCATTTGCAAATACGAGTCAGGAGCATTTTTTCTTTAGACATCAGAGTTGTACAAAAGCTGTCAGCCACACGCACTAAAACCAGAATGATACAGCAAAGATTAGCACAGCCACCACTGGAGGAGACGCACCAGCTCCYGGCCCAGGTTACGTCCCAGCTGGAGGAGGGTGTCAAGGGAAACGAGCAATTTCACMATTTCCCCTCCGTCTCAGGGCAACCGCATTGGGCAATCACTTACCACGGCCCCAGTTGCAGAACCACGAGCAGAGGAAAAACTTCCTTTTTGCACTGCTTTCCCAGTGGTGGGTGGCAGAAAGCAGCTGGTTTGTCTTGCTGGTACTGGGGCAGACACCACATGGATGTCTGAAAAATGCCTCCTTGAAACTTTTAACACAAATCAACTCTAAACGCAAAAGAACGAGGCAAATTCCACTTCTACGTCTAGCGAAAATCAGAGCTTGAAAAGCCTAAAAATAGACTTTTCTTGCCTGGGGAATTCCAGCCTAGTCTTGTAACTTGTGGTGCTAGAGATTATTGCATTCATAATTTAAGTGTTGGATGGGTATARAATTACTCGTGTGGGAGTTATTCAATTTCTGGTAAGAACATTTACGTTAAATAGTGGCTGCACATGCAAAAGGTAGGAAAAAGCCTTTCCACTTCTGCTTGCCTGAAGCAGGAAGCACATGTGCAGCCTTACAGGGCACATTGCTGGGAGCAGATAAGTCTTTTTTCCTGCTGAGAACCTAACCAAGTTGACCGTGGCTGGAAGGGCACTTGCGTCTCCCCTGACACAGGGCATCGGGCACTGCTGATCTGAGCAAAAGTTTGCAGCTATTGCGTTCTGCCGCCGCAGCTCCCACGCGGGGCGGGTTTTGGGGACGCGCGTCCCGGGCTCCCGTTGCTGCAGAYGAAGCCTCTTCCGCCGTCAGCCGCCCAGCGTCGGCCGTGCTYGCGCAGCGCCATCCGCTCCGGCACCGCGCTGGCGGGTCAACATTACTAGGGCACTTGCTTGCCAGGCTTCCTGGGGTTTTGGCATTTTTATTTCTTCTTAACGCAGTTTTAATTCAGACGGAATTCAGACAGCACAATGAACGACATCCCGGTCAATGGGATGTTTCTCGCGAGTCGCGTCCGCTCAGGCGTTACCCCACCAGTGAGCCAAGCTGGACGTGGGCCGATGAGGAGAAGCCCTTGCTGCGGGAAAATGGGGGTAGAGCACCTGCGAGGCTGGGAGCTTGGAGACCATCCCTCCGCATGAGAACAGGGACGAGGAGGCCATCCCTTTGCAAGAAAACGGGGATGAGGAGACCATGCCTCTTGCATGAAAACCAGGACGAGGAGACCACGTCTTTTGCATGAAAACGGGGATGAGGAGACCATGTCTTTTGCATGAAAATGGGGACGAGGAGACCATCCCTCTGCATGGAAACGGCGACGAGGATGGATTTGCTTGTTCTTTCGTTGGCAGGGGCTGAGAACTGCAAATGTAGCTGAGGTGCCCGGATCACAGGACACTGCCAATTTGGCACTTAGCTCCGTTAAGGTAACAAACCTCGTTCTTCCTCAGTGCCCAGCCTGAGCCTGATCTTACTTTTCAATTACCAAATACACATATGGAGCAATCAAAATGATTTACAGTGATTTAATACCTACAGTAATACTGTCCTGGCCTCTGCAACAGAGTCTTTTCTTCACTGCTGAGAGCCAGTCTTCCACCTAATAACTTGTTCTCTCCCATTTTCTGAAAGGGCTCCCTTAGACAAAAATAATGCTGGACATGTAGGACATCATTGTGAATATCAATGAAGGTTTTTCTTTTTCCTTCTGCTCTCGGTTCCTTCTCTGGGCTAAAAGTAAATGCAGTCGGCTGGAGCTGACTCCCGAGGGGGGAGGCACGCCGGTTTGCSCGTGGTCGGGGATCGCTCCCCTGGCAGGCTTCAGACCCGGAGCCAAGCTTCCCAGCTCAGACGGRGACAGGATTTGATTTTATTGTTCAGGCTCAAGTATTCTGTCTATTTTATTGCTTTTATGGAGTTTTGTGRTAAGATCCTTTTTAAACTTTTTTCTCTGAACCAACCTGCAGGACCAGTATCGTTTGTTTCTGGAAGTTTTAGATAATTTTCTCACAGCAACATGACATTAATCTGTATCTTATTTTTGATGGATGTGTGTGAATTAGCCATTACTAATAAATTGGTTGCCTAGGGACTAGTGATCAGCATTTTGTTGCACTCAGCCCAAGAGACTGTCCCAGCAAGTAATATATGCATATAAATATTTGTTTGGATCAAAGATGGATCAGAGATGCAGTTTTCCAAAGCTAAAGAAAATCACAAGCCAGATTGCTTTGAAACAGCCTGCAGCGTATGAGTAAATACGCTTACTGGCTGCTATACCCAGGTCCTGCTGCAGGTGTTACAGGCCAGTACCCTACCGCAAGCGGTAGTGTTAAAATCCAGGGATTTTTAGCAGAAGTGCAGAGCTGAGCTGGCCGGAGCCTGTCCCCAGCTCTGTGCTGCCTGAGCTCCCTGCTGCACCGGGAGGAGGTGGCAGCCCCGGCGCCGGGGCCGTTGTCCCCGTCCCGTGTGGCCCTGCGGTGGCACCCAGAGGTGTCCTCAGAAATGCATGGAAAATGCACAGAAATGGTTCGCATGTGCCAGAGGAAATGCTTCTCTGCTGCTCCATCCGCAAAGCAGACAAAACAGAGAGGGAGCTGGTGCCGTGGTTGGGGAAACACGGTGCTACTGAATTAACATAGCTAATTCAGTAAATCACTTAAATTAATGAAATTAATTTACCTAGCAATGGCAACACATCCATATTACTTRGGCAGCAGGAATACGTTCGACTTTCTGACTTAGCAGGGTGACTATCCCCTGGACAACGTCCCTTACGGCAGGGGCTGGGAAGAGCATYCCTTCTTCCCGTCCTGCGCACGCCGCGTGTGACAGCGAGGTCCTGGAGCCAGAGACGTGTTAACAAGGGAGCACTCAGACACGTTAACTCTCACCCACGTCAACAAGTCTGATTAGCTTCTCTCGACTTAAATTTCCAGCAGGAAAGCATCGTATGATCTGCTGACCTAATCTCTGATGTAAGCACCGCCATCCACAGACAGAAATTGGGCTCGAAGCGCATGAGGGTAACTTGCCAGGCTGCTGCACATGTGGTTAAAACCCAGACACGGTAATTAATCCTAAACAAGACACTCCTGTGGCCAGGTTTGGCAGATAAACCTCTATTAGGATGTAAAGTGTCATCGATTGCTGGCGGCAGCACGACGGCTTATGGGCACCGGGAAAATAAAGCATCTTGGGATTTGCTGCCGGAATGGCACCGGCTAACGTGTGCTGGTGCCCAGCTCTCCACCAGGAGCGGGTTTCCCAATGTCGGGGCTCTGGGATCCCTTTACAGCGCTTCCCGAGCCCTGCACAAATGTCTGGGGGATTAAAGTTGAGAGTCAAAACTCATCTGTCCCAACATACCCTGCTACGGAGGTGCAAGGAAACCACAGTCTTGCCTCCCAGGGAAGGTGAGATGGGACGTGGATCTGACCTCCTTTCGCTCCCGTCTCCAGGCAGAGCACAGCCCCCCGTTCATCTCTGAGCGACGCCCGGAGCCAGTGCTTCCAGTGCCAAAACGCACATCCGGAATTAGAAGAATTCAAGTTTCATCAGAGAGCAATGTTTGGGAGAAAACATGSTTTTTAAGGCTCTTTCTCGCTTCCTCTGGAAAGCCCCTTGTCTATTCAGGGTCCAGCTTTTACACTTTTGTAACTCTATGTTGATTTTCAAAACTTTATTTTATCCTCCAGAGAATAGCTCGGACCCTGAGCTGCCGGGAACGTGTGCAGCTCCGAGTGAAATTATCAGTGGAGCGGGGATAGAGCCTGTTGTGCATTTCCTTCCACATGCCATTGCTAAGAGCGTGCTTATTCAGCCTTTTAACAGAGTAGAGTGCTTATTTCCACTTATCAGCTTTTCCCTTATTATTTATGGATTCCTCTTTCTCTTGAATTGCTTTTCTTCAAGATTCTGGTTAAAATTAATGTGCTTTCAGTGTTACCATGTTCTTCACTAAGGCCTTATCAGTATTACTATTGTCTGATTTTGAATGTGTTTGTTATATTCAATAGATTGATATGATATGTAACTTATTCACTCAGTCTTCCTTTTTTTAGAGCCAGGAGCTCAGAATATGGTTATACAGGGAACAGAATTTTGAATGTATATCTTGCAAGTCAGGACAGGCTATAATAGGAAATCTTTATTATTCAGATTGTGTGGGTGTGGAGGGAAGAAAGCACCATGCAGAATACTGAAACTCAGATAAAATATTGGCGTCAGGCAAACATTTGGGTGTTCCACACTTTGCACAGCGGCGCCCAGCTTGCTTTCAGCTGAATGCAGCCTCTTCCGACTTGGGAAGCGGCAGAGCCCTCAACTGCAAGCTCTTTGAGGCAGAAAGTTTCTTTTTATTCCATGTTTGCACAGCCTCCAGCACAGCGTGACACTAATACTGCCCGGGCGTGCAGTATTGCTGTCAGAATAACCATGATTAATGTTTAACAAGAAAACTGCACCGCTCCRTAGACCAGGTCGTGCAAAACGCAGTACCTGCCCGTGGCAGGAGGCAGAGCGAGGTGTCTGGGTTGGCGTCCGCCCCGGCCGAGCAAGTACCGGTTCCCCGACCGAAAGCACGGCCGACGCGTGTTAGCCAGGCACGGGCGGCTGCTCCTCGCCTTCGCCAGCTCCTGCACCTGCGCCGGGTGGCAAACCCAAACCTGCCGCTGCCCTGACCCGCTTCCCTCCGAGTGCACCGAGCATCACGCGGCTCCACGGATTTTGCGACAGAATATTTAAATCAGCCGTTTTCAGGGCTGATCTGCCCAGCTTGGTATTTTGGGATAGCGATGGAGCTTTTAATTTACGCCCTGCCTCAATCCAAATTAACTTTCAAGCATAGGCAAGCCCCAGACTCTAAGGTGATGCTGCCTGCATGTGAGCGCTCCCACTCCTGTTTACATAGTCCATGCGTGGCACGAGGCTGATGCCGTGTCTTTGAAAGTTTCTCTAACATGAAGGGGAAACACAAGATTTGTCTGGGGATTTCCTACATGCTGGGGTGGCGCTGGCGAAGCTGTGCATGGGGAAGGGCTGCTCTGCTCTGCAGGTGTGACAGTGTGCAGATGTGGAGGTGTGCAGATGTGGAGGTATGTATGTGCAGGTGTGGAGGTATGCAGCTGTGCAGCTGTGCAGTGTGTGAGTACAGACGCTGCGACTCCAGGCAGGAGATGCTGCAGCACTTGCTAAATAAATGTTTTTGGTTTTGCAGCTCCCTGGCTGGGAGTAATCATTGGAAAAGAGCACCCAGTGGCGGAGGTTAGCACTTGCCCACACTTGTTGCGGTTGGACCGGCTGCCTCGGTAGATTGGCTTATTTGGAGGAGGAGAGAAGAGAGGCATTTGTCTTTGCTCCCATACAACTGGTGAAAATTGATCAGTGTTTTTGCTGTAACAGGCTGCGTTTTGAGGGATTCTCTCTGGATCACAGGATTCAATGTGTTTTGTTTCTCCTTTTTGCCCTTCCTTATTCTGTTGCAATTCAGGTTTTCTAAATCTGCTCCAGTGACAATGTTTTCTTGGAACAGTTCTTTAAGCAGATTGCATTGCTGCACAGTACCTGAATAGTTGGCTTCATTATAGGCCAGGTTGATAGTTACACCTATGCATGAGACAGTTGCTCAATACTTTCCACTGTAAAACCCCATTTTAATTACTTCTAACATTGCAAAACTTTCGGCAGCGAGGCAAAATTTTCCATGCCATCTCCTGTTAAAGGCACCTACTCACTCCCCTCACTGCCAACACGAGAGGGAGACAAATGAAGATCTAGATTCTTGTCTCGGTCCAATGTTTGTTTTTTGTTATTCTAGTAGAATAGCCTGAATATTTAACAAAGGAAGAACTTTTCAATTAGCCCTGTGTTTGTAAAGCATGGGAGAAAGATTTTTGTGGCAGCTTCAGGACGTGTATGCCTTCAATTAAGATCTGAAAAAGCTGCAAATTGAGTATTCCTTGGCCATATTGCCAGTTTAGGCAAATTTCTCTTTCTGTGAGCCATTCCGAGAACTCATCCGTATCAGCTGCTTAATCATGAGTGAGGCCTGTTCAGGCTTATTTGTGTGCAATATTTTATGTTGCCGAACACAGATTCAGAAATAATTTAAACTTATGCTCAGTTTCTCTGTGTGGGCCTTTGCATACAAGCTGCAATAGGAATATTTATGTGCTTACTACTAAGCTTATAGGCTCGTGCATTGCTGAATCAGGACTTACTGAAGAAAACAATCCTCCTTCTGTGCAAATCAGGAAAATCTTAAAACCAGYTTGGGAATGATACAAACTATCTTCTCCTCCCAAAGACTTTCAGTCTTAAAAAATGAGTCCAACAACCTGTCCTCTAATTTACCCTGCRTGAATGCAGGGGTGAAACAACACGTGGGTGCAGGACCAGTAGCAAGACTGGATCCAGGGAGACCAACAGATCTCCCCAGAGCCAGCAGGGCCCCTGCACAACGCGCGGGAGAAATTCCCCGCGGACACCTTATTTAAAAGGGTACGTTTGCTCCCGAGCGAGGAGCGTTATCGCTGCTAGTTCACGCCTCCCGTGCGAGCGGCTGACGGCCACGAGCCGTCGGCCCGTTTTGGGGGGAGCGACGCCCCGGCATCGCCGGCCCACGCGAGGCCCTTGAGGGCGCCCGGAGGGAGGCTCGGGCAGATCGTCCTCGCGGCCCCGCAGAGCGGCTCTTCCCCCCCCCCGTGTTGGCCTCGCAGCCGTCCCCGGGTTAAAAAGCTTTTGTAACCCGCTCTGATGGAAAAGTTTGGCGCTGTGGAATTAATGTGCTAATTCCCGCGTTTGCTTTGCGCTGAGACGTGTGCGGCAGGACGTGAAAAAGTCTTCTCGTTCTGCGTGGAGGGGAGCGGCAGGTGAGGATCACTCTGGGGACAAATACCTCCGTGACTCGTCCCCCTCCTTCGCGCCCTGCGGCTCCTCGTTCAGTCTCCAGCTTGCTGGTCCCCGGCGGATCCTGTCYGCTCTCGTGCGAGTCCTTCCTGAGCCTCCCTGGGCAAATACAGCAAGGGCTCGTTTGCTCTTGCGATACGCAGCGTACCTCATCCTGACTTGTCCGGTTTCTAGCTCCTCCGGACAGGTGCTTGCTGTCTCTGTTGTGTATCTCATGAGGTTATCTCACTCTGTTCCCACTTGGTTGCAATCTGTTTAGTTAATTTAGTTTGTTTATTTTTTTCTCATTTTAAAGTCCTGGTTGCTGGGTCCAGTGAGATTTCATTCGATTTAGCTTTCAGGTACAAAAAGGGATGGAAAGAGAAGACATCTAGGAGGAAACGAGTTTCAAGTCTTTGATTGTAGGGAAAAAAATTCAGTGCGTGTGAAGGAAAAGCACCTTGCAGACTCAGACAGCAGAAAGTAAATAAAATAAAAAGACCAGAACAGGTGTTACCTACGATAACTGTTATGAGTCAGGGCTGTGCTAACGTCCTGAGTCACAGTTTTGATGCTTGCATTAACATCTACAGATCTTTTCAATTGCTTCAGCACGCAGTTACTCTGCAGTAAACGGGGCTATTGCGACCTTGCAGCAAGTTAATTGCTGTGTATGAACAAGCGCAAGCTCAGGGCAAGTGACACAAAAGTGCCTGCCAGCATTTAACTCATGAGCTACCAACCCATGGTTTTGTTGGCTGTTTCTCTGGGACTTTGCCCCACAGCCAGCTCAGAGCAGTAGAATCGACTGCAGCTGCAATGCTGGATGTACAGAAATCCTTGCCACRCCAGTGCAGTCCAATGCCACGTCATGCCTGCCAGTAGAGGCTGCYGGGCTCACTGGAGGCTCCTCAGAGCTGCTCTGCTGGCATGCTGCCCGCATGGCCTGCACCAAGCTGGTGGTCCACCGTGGTGCAGGATGGATACACGGCATGGATACAGCTACGCCAGCCAGCGGGACGGACTCCCGGAGACCCTGATGAGGATGTGGGGGAACGAGCAAGAGACCTGAACATCCAGATGTTACATCCATGGCCTGGCAGTGACACATGCCATACTCTACAAGCAACTTGCCTCAAACTTGGCTAGMATATTAAAAAAAATACAAAAATGCCTCATTCCTATCACACCATAGCAAAGCATAAGGCATATATAAATCTCCAAGGTGACCCTGGTGTACCAGGACATGCCTGCCATGAGGTAACAGACCCCACATCCCACAGATCGCACATGTGCTCAAAGAACACAACCGCTTTGCTTTGACAGGCCAATTGGCGACCTTAGTCTCCAAAGGTTATGGTGAGACAAGCTCCCTCCCGAGGTGGATGCCAACACATGTACCAGGCAAAGCAGACGCTGCCGGTGCACGGTGCAGCCCAGAGCCGTGTGCCTGCGGGACGAGGCTTCGCTGCCCCCTCCAAGGCGGCCCCGGGGGAGGCGCGCGTCAGCCGCCCCCGCCCGGGGGCTCCTGGTCCCCGCCTTCATCTGCATAAACACGCCCCCGGGGGASGCCATTGGCCGGCGCTCTCTCCGGCGGTGGCGCGGCCGTGGRGCTGTGGGGCGGGGCGCCTCTTTAGCATTCTCCCCGCCTCGGAGAGGGCGGGCGGCGGCGCTGGTTGGTCGCTCTGGGAAGGGGCGGGGCGCAGCGGCGCTCTGCGATTGGCGGCGCGGCGCGTCACTCCGCCGCCGCGAGGGCCGCACTTCCGCCTCGGTGTCAGCGGCGCCGGGCCGGGGGGGGGGGTATTGCTGCGGCGGTGGCGGCRGGGCCGTCGCAGGAGCGCGGTGTCAGGTAACTGCCGGCCGCGGGAGGCCCGGCCCGGCCCTGCGGAGCCGGTGTCTCCGGGGCAGGGTGCGTGTGTGGGGTCTTGGCTCCCCCCACCTGCCGCAGCGGCGCCCCCCGGCCGCGGGGAGGGCGGGAGCGCCTCCCCCGGCCCCGCCCGGGCGCCCTYCCCCACGCGCGGTGGCCGTTAACGGCCGTTAACGGCTCCCCGTTAGTCGCTGCCCGCCCCGGCGCTCCGGGGAGCGCGTCGCGCCCGGGCGAGGGCGGCTCCGCCGGCCGGACTCGCTCCCTTGGGGGTGTCCCGCCCGTGCGGCCGAGGGCGGGCGGGCGGCGGCGAGCGGCGCGGCCGGGGCGGGTGGCGGCGGCGGCTGTTTTCTCAGGGCTCCGTGGTGCCTAGGCCTGTACAGCTGAGTAAACAACATGTTGTTTCGAAGTTACGCTCCCCCACTTCTATTTATTTATTTATTTATTAAAGCGAGGGTGGCAGAGCTCGCTGCGGGCCTGCGCAGCAAAGCCCTTCTGTCAGCTGCGGGGCGCCTGCCGGGCCGGGAGGACGGTGGAGCGGCCAGAAGGACGATTCCGCCGCGGGCCCGGCTTGTGAGGCCGCTGGGCTCTGTGGTTCCCAGCKCAGGGAGTTTTTCTACTGGTTGCTTTTGGAACCGGGTAGTTTAGAGAAGAGGTCTGTAACCGCTGGTTCCCAAGGTGGATGTGTTGAGCTCAGCTCCAGCGTGATACAGGAGCCTCAAGGGGCTTCTTAGGTCACAGCTAAGGCACAGAAGTTTTTTCAGTTTTTTTTTTTTTTTGGTTTGTTTTTCAGTTACCCACTCAAATGTTTCTCTTACAGAACTCCTGAAAGGCAGACAAGCAAGATGGGAAAAATAACAGGAAAAACGCCCTTTTTTTAAAAATAATATGCCACCAGAACTTCTGCATGGTAACAAAGGTATAAATTATGTTGCCATTTATTTAATTTGGATATTAAGCTTGTTTGTGCTATCTGTACGTTTTGACTCGGGACTACCCTAGGAAAGGGTTTGTTACTCTAAAACACTTACTGACACTTGCAGACTGGAAAGATGTGAGCCCAAAAGCACTTTCTGTTTATTTTGTCTGCCATGGGCTTGCGTTTCCCCTCAGAAATACCCACAAAAGTGTGTTTAATGCAAGCACCTATTACTTTCATTCACTACCAGTTTTCTCAGTTGAAATACATAGTCTTCATTCATGATTTTAATAAGCAAAAGTGAAAAAGAGAAGCAGAGCTGCAGTGTAGATTAGCATTAGTATATCACTAGTCTCATAGTGTTTTCTCCAAGCTTTACATGTAGGTAAGAAAAAAATGAATTCATCTTTTTAATTTCAACTTTTCCTTTGAAAGTTCAGTAACGCCACATTCATGTTGGCATATGGGGGCAATCAAATGTATATTGTCTTACAGACTTTATACTAGTATACTGTGGGACTTATACAACCTGAGGGCAATTTCTGGAAGCAGTGACTTGGGCAACTTCCAAACATAAAGCACTATACTGTTGCATGGAAGTAGGAGAACTGGCTAAACTAGCATGGAAGCACAAGAAATTCCAAGCAGTGATTTTTTTTTCTTCTCCCCTCTGGTATGTTTTTACTTGGTGTAAACATAGCTTTTTCTTAAAATAATTTTYGAGTTATGCAAGTGACCTTATATAATGAAACCTTTTTAATTGTTGCCTCTTTGGGTTCCCAAAGTAAAATTAAACTAGGAGCTTACAGCAATTGCTAGTTAGATGAAGGTGTTCTGAATACAAAGCAGGTGGTAATTCTGAAGAGACTGATCTACTTTCTTTTGACCATGGGATAGAGAGTTGAGGGTAAGATCAGGAATGATTCTTAGTATTGTTTTCTTTCAAGAGCACCTCATAATAAACTTACAACTTCAAGGAGTGCTGAAAAGAAAACACTGAGACATCTACTGTCCAGAAATAACTATGCAGCTTTTCAAAAAACTAGCTCTTTGGCCAGGCCTATATAATATTATAAACAGAAAGTTGAAGATGGAAAATGATGATAACAGACACTGTGCTTGGAAGTARTTGAAGACTAGATAGGTCAAAATGAAGGTTTTGGTTGATGTGATGCTGAAAATAAGAAAACAGGCTGGTGTAAGTAATTATGTTTGGTAATACCTATGTAAATGCATTTGTTTTGGTAACTGTGATCATTGGGGGCAGTTTTCACTGTTAGGTGCTTTCTTTAAATGAATTTCAAAAGTGTTACTGCTTTTGGTGGTAGGTTCTTGTTTAAGCTGACAGGTCTTATGATTGAAACTGTTACTTCTTTCAGTYGTCTTATGAATTCTGCTGTGTGAATTTCACACTTGCTGACCTAGAACAAAGGTGAAAGGCTTAGCTTTCTGTTATTTTAGTGTTGGTTGAAAAACATACCAATCAGGCTTTTTTGCTTTGATAACTCTATAGTTTTAAGAAACAGTCTGTAGTGCCAGTCAGATGATTTTTGCTTGGAAGCAAGCTTCACATCCAAGTACTCTGAATCTTTAAGCAGATAATTCATTAGCTTTGGCATTTGAAATAACTTGTTTTTGAACAATGTGATGTTACATCATACTACCTGATAACTAGAACCTCTGTTTCCAAGTTGACTCTTTTCTTGTCCTTCACTCAATGTTGATTTTGCCATCTGAGTCATGAAGATAATTGCTGAACAGGAATGACTGTCCTTGACAATTATGTGATGTTTTAAAATGCTGTTTAATCTGTTCTTTTAAAAATAACATGTTTGTTTCTTGTATGTTTCTTCCAAAATGAACAAAATCGGACCTGCAAAAGATAGGCTTTAAACATGAAGTTCTGAACATCTTGACTATTTTTGCCAAGTCTGAACAAGTAAATGGTATGCTTGTCACACGGGCATCTTCATCTAGGTGAATGAAATGGGAAATCAGAGCCATGGAAAAGTTGGCCATCCTTTATCTGCCACTTTGGTAGATATGGGACTTTGATGTGTTTCTTGATGCAGAAAATCTAGGTTAAATATTGTAATCATTTATTTCTTTTTTATATTTTATGCRGTAGACCACTATAGAGCTTGAAATTAAAAAATACATCATCTCAAGCCTCTAATTCTTAACTTACTGTGCCAAAGAAGGTGTGATGACATAATTAAATGCTTAATTTGTATTCTAAAAGGCTCATAATAGAAAGCTATGTGAATACAAAAAGTACTTAGTATGTGTCAGTTGTGGCTTACTATTAGTTGCAGATATACTCTGAAAATATATTGTTGATCCAGTACAGAAGAATTTTCAGGATCAATAGCGTATAGGAATAGACTAAGCTTGCTTTAATTCTGTGTTTATACTGTTATAAATTTTTTTTTGATCTAGACAGATCCTTCAGATTATTTTGGTATATTTTATTTTGCATATGATTTAATCATCTAGTACCACCAAGAAAATTAAGATGACTTTTCAAAAATTCCATTGACAGAATTTTTAGGGCCAGATTTTTAGTGAATCACAGTTGCTCTTTGTTCAGAGGATGCAGGAGGGTAGATAGTAGCCTCTTCTTGCAGTTGTTTATAAATCTGGCAGAGTAGATGCAAAAGGTGAAATGTGCCTGCAGCTGTGGAAGTACATCTGGACTTTTTTAGTATTGGCCACTTAGTTCTGTGGTGCAAAACTTACACTGGATGTTGTACTGGGCCCATAATGTCTATACTTGGTATTAGGTTCATTGGCAGCCTTAGTTGGTGAGATTCCTATTTGAGTTCATGTCCTTTGCTGCATTGTTATTGTTAGAGGTTTAGATGAGATAGGAATTGTGGCTGTTGGTATGYTATGGACTTTTGAGGTATTACAAAGGAGTTTGCCTGCTCATGAAATTTTGTCAAGAAATGCATTTTCATGAATTGATAATTTAATAATATTTTACTAATGTTGTTTGAACTCTTCTGAGTCATTTTTTAGGGCCTCCAAAAGAATCTGTTAATATAGCTCATTGGGTTTTGGTACTAGTGATAGTTCAAAAGTAGTTACAATACAGGAACTTTTAAGATGGTAAACCACTGAAATCTAGGTATCTCTGTGGTTCCCACACATTTCTCTCACTTCAGACCTAACCAGTTCAGGCCATTGAAGTGGCGGAGGCCAATGTAGACTATACTTCCTGCAGTATGTCGGTGCAATTGAGCAAAAACTACAGTCCTTTTAATAATTCTGAATTAGAAGATGTTAATTCTACTGAGAAGTTAGCTCCTCAGCCTATGGTTAGTTTGGCAGCATGTTTGTTTATGAGACAAAATAAGATTTCTCAGTTGGAAGAATATATGTTCTTCTGCATGCATGTGTTGTTTTAGTCTTTACCAGAAAGAAAAACCCTATTAAACAGCTGTTTAATATTAAAACAAAAACATTACCTATATTTAGAGCTGCAGATATCTAATATTTATTTATATGGTCTTATTTTGTCCTAAACATATAAGAAGGTTGCAAAGCACCTAAAATTAATCAGAGCGGATAAATATTAGGAAGCAGGTAGCTAGGTGGAATCTTTATTAAAACTGAGCAGTGGATAAGATAGTTTCCTGGCTTGAAGTACAATTCTATCTTTTTTTTTTTTTTTTTTTTAATTCTCGACAACAGCAAGCACAGTAAGAATTCTTATCCTGGTATCATAAGATATCTGTTACGAGTGTAGCTTTAAAGGAAATCCATAGCAGAAACTCTGACTTTATAAAAGCTATTTTAATTTTGGAGTCTAATCTTAAAACTCTTAATAGTCTGCTAGCTTCAAATGAAGTTCTGTAAGCTGTTTGCATGAGCTAGTGCTGCAGGATTTGAGTGTGTTAGGAACTGGTAATGGAAATAAAAAATAGAATTGGTTATTCGTTTATTGGTTAGAGTAACCTARTACTTTGCAGTAGGTTAGTCAGCTGTTATAGTCCTTGTGTCTTTTTTTTGCCATATGATTATCATAAAGGTCAAGGATMTCCATGAAAATGATTTCTAAGATACTTTGTACAGAATAAATGTAAAAATGTACCAGCAAAGAAAGAATGGATGCACAGAAACAAATGTCCAAAAGTTCCTATGAGTAGGAAAATCAGTGAACTGAACCTGTAAGTATTTGCGCTGTTTTAATTTTTTTCCAGTGATGTTGTATGCCATAATTATCTTCACATTCTCAGATTTCAGTGATCAAAATGTTTACATTATATTTACATGATGATGAAAAATATAAAAGGATACTTAATTGTATCTTCAAAGTACATTTTGGTTCAAAGATAAATGTTCATGGATGGTTAATTATATATCTACTGACAATTGTGTCCAAAGCTACTGTGCTTGGAGCTATTGATTACTTCTCACCTTGCCCTCTTAGAAATAAAGTAAAACAAATGTTTAGGAAATTAGTAAGAAGCAACTAGTTTTACAAGGCGATACTGATTTACTGTTTTTTTTTTAACGGAGTGACTAGAAGTGAACTGGTACATCAGTCAAGATCACATGTGGTGTTATGCATCATGGATATAGAAGGCTTGTAAAAAAAAAAAAGTGATCTTTTACAATTGTGGACAATGAAAGGCTATATAGTTTAAATAATAGTGTACCAGATACACTCAAGTGGGAAATTTTCTCCAATATTGATGTAGTATTAAAAAGTTGGAGAACAATTGTGGAATTCTGTGGGAATTTCAATGAAATGTTTTGCAGCAGAAAATACTAATTTGATGGAATCAAGTTCCCTCACTATTTTTATTAGGTTTGGTAACAGTTCTGCAAGTCAGCATTCTTGTCCATAGAATAGAATTTGTGGCCAGAGTGAAACTGGGAAAAGCTGTCAGTTTTGTATGTGGTTAATAACTATACTGCTAAGAGTATTTTCAGTGCAGATTCATCAATACAAGTTTCCTGTTCAATAAATCTTGCTTCTGACTGAAGAGTCTTGTGATGGGGCATACTCAGGATATGGGAGAGTTGTTAGAGTTTGTTCTGATGCAGAAAGAAACAAATTTTGTAGGCTTAACTCTATAACAAACCAGAATCCTGACATCTCAGTTGGCCTTAATCTTATGAAGTGTCATCAAAAGTCTGTAGGCCTGAGAAAACAAAATATGATACCGTCTACCATTAGATCTATTTGGTTGGTGTATTCACAGTTAAACTTTGTGCATTTTACTGCCACTATTGTTTAAAGTACTTTAAAAATAAGTTCAGCTAAGCTATCAGCCTCATATGCTTCATTTCTAGAGTACTCAAAACTGGCCCGAGTGCATTTAATTGTAACTCCTGGCTACATAAAGCTTTATAACAGCCTTCAAAGAAATTAAAAGGTGATGGTGGGCCAAGATTGCAGCTTATCCTCATCACTCAACCTTTCTATGCTCTGTTTAACAGGCTTAGAGAAGGAAGTTGCACTTTTACTGTGGATGTTGAGTGAGTTTAATCTTGGCAGAAGTAGTTATTATATTAAGACTTTGGAATAAGAAGCACATCTAACTGGGTAAATAAAATTCCCTTCTGGATGCTGCTGTCTGTGTAGCTGTTCTCTAGTTGAAGAGATTTTAAGTGTGTAATAATTATAGCAGGTATCTAACTTGCCAAATAAAATGGTTTCTTGGTAAATTTTTATAGATGTTTTAGATCCAGTGCTGTTGGTAGCCTAATTTTACGAGTCAATTAGGATTCATCCTTGCTGAAGCTTTCATTCAGAGATGAAACACTGCAATTTGATGCTTTGAGGAGATTTATATGAAGAAAAAAACACATGAATATTTATCTTCTAGTTCAAGCTATTTATTTCTGTCCCTTGAAGTACTTCTGCTATGTTAAATTCAGCTGACAACTCAAGGAAAGGATGGGATTGGCTCCCATTCCACTAGTCATGCTGTAGGACTATTGTTTTTTAGTTCTTATATTTTTAGTGCCAATATGAAGGCGCTATGTATTTACTTTTCTACTGGCTCTGTTTGACTCTCCTCGTCTGGACAAAAGTTGTCCTGGACCCAAGATAGCAAACTAATGAAAATGTTGCTCTTTATTAACATAGGTTGCTAGATGAATTAAAGAGGCCATGAATAGATTTTTTCCTTTGCATCAAGCTAATTTTAAATTCTGTCCAAACTATTAAATTGAACTTGTCTCTTTTCCACCTATTAAAGAAAAATGAAATTCCGAAAATTGAACATCTTTTCAGAGCTTATGTGATTTTACCCCTTCTCTTCCTCCCATGTGGCAATAATTGTGCAGTATTTTAATCATGTGAGATGTAACAGAAATTTTTCATTAGTTATTTTGATGAGAACCTCACTTGACTATCATTTTTTTTCTTTCATCTCTTCTTTTTTTCTTACTTTCAAGTATTCTCTCGAGTTATCAAAGTTACTTTGTTACTTTGTTTTAAAGTTTGCTGTGGAAGTACAGGTCCAGCAAAACCTCTCTAGGCATGTGAAAAAGTTAATAAAAATGCTAATTCATTAATTCTTTGGCAGCAACTTAATTCCACCATATCCAGTATATCCATTAATTGGATATACTGCTAGTTACGATGGAGAAGTCTTTATTTCTGTACTTGTAAAACTGAGCATATTGAGTGAAAAATCAGGATTTGTAAAGGTATAGAAATGTTGTCAGCAAAACATTTACTTTCCAAAATTGCTGCGTGATATTAAATTGCAACTTTGGATCCAGAGGTGAAAGACGCTGCAGATGTAGTCAGTCAGCCAGATTTCAAAAATGATCTTGGTGAACTGCATTCCATTCAAATCAGTTACTCTAGCTATAATGCTTGCCTTTCTGTAGAAATGTAAATATTTCTTCAAGGGAGAATAGTTTCTTTTGGTTAACCTAACTGGGTCTTTTTGTTGAAGATTAATATATAAGAACAAGTTAGTAGGGAGCAACTAGTTATGCTGAATTAACTAAGCCATGATAATTGCTTGTTTAAACTATTGCACATTGCTATGAGCAGGATTTAGTGCCTTTTTTGGTGTATAAATGATGAGAATGTCAGGATTGTAGCAACACAGGCATAAGTTTTTTTTTCTTTGTTTAGGAATGAAATTTGAGCATATGATGTAAGGAACTTCAGGAATTACTATCCTAGGTAGATAAATGGCATAGCAAACTTCAACTTCTAGTACTTGGCAGAGCTATAAGCAAATAAAATGGCGTTATGGACAACTGTTACAGATAATATCACCAGCCTCATGTAGTTGTGTAGAATATAGGAACCAGAGAAGGACCTTTCTCATCTCATCAGGCAGTGGATCTCCATACCTTTGGTTTCAGAGAAAAACCTATATAGGATTGAATAGGACTTCCCTCTAAAAGTGTGTATGTGTTCTCATATATAGGCTTGTATGCATGCTGCAGAATGCATTGAGCAGATCAGATTCTTTATTAAAAAAAAGTGATTTGGAGTCTTGTACTGTTGTTGTCCTAGTTTAAAAATGAATGTATGTGAGGGGAAATGGTAATAGATCAGAAATGTGCAAAATCCGTGACTGATGGGATTGATAGGAGAAGAGCCTGGTGCTGTATCTTTGGAAAGTTGTTTTTTGTACCTTCTGCTGCTGGGGCCGATGGGTCTGTTCAGCACCCTCTGATTTGTTCAGAGTTAAGATTTTGAAAGCAAAGTGTATTATTGGAAGCCAGATCACCTGATACGTGTTACTGTCAAGTTACCAGTTCAGTGCAATACTTGACAGAACAGTTTGACATTATTCATAACGAGCTGATTGACAGGTACAGTAAAACTTTCTTCCGTCATTATGGAAGCTTAGCTGTCGCTGTAGTGAAAGTGATAGGAATACTTTAATTTTCTGGTTAGCCCTAGCCTCCTGCTCATGTGCTGCATAAAGGCTGCAAAGCACATCATTGAGGGAAGCATATTTTCCTCTGAGTGACTGACTCTCTTAGGATCCGTTTTAGTGTCAGCAGTGCTTGTTGGGACCATTAGTGTGTCATGCATGTTTAGGAACAGCTGTTGCTCGGTTGTTTCTTGTCATTCATGACAGTTGTATTTCTGTATGTCAACCTTAGTAACTTTCTCTCTGCTGAATGTATTGCAAGCAGTATTCTGAACTTGGTGCAGGTGTTTTCTCTTATTTCTGCAGTGTTTAATGCAGCTGTAGGCTTTGTTTTGTCTCTGTGTYGTCTGTAAAAGTACTTTCATTTTTATGCATTCCTCCTCCTTCCGCTCTCTCCCCCTTTCTTCCCCTTCCCCCTCCCTACTCCCCAAAGGCAAATGGGCTACTAGTCAAATTTTCAAGTAGTTTTACACAACTTTTTCTTTCTTCTTGGAAGAGAGTAAGGCCCTGATCTTGGTTTTCTGTTTTTATCTATCAACTTTTACATTACTTTCCTGGTACAGCTCAGTTTCTTTCTGTGGTAAATTTAAGGCACTTGCATTCTTAGACAAAGCATAATGTTATCAAACTGCAGTGCAGTTCTAGGATCCCAGTCTATGACTTGTTCCAGTGGCAAATGTGAATGAAGTCAGTGAGCATCCATGGAGGCTTTCAACTTGCCTATAAAAAACAAAGGCCTTTTTCATAGTGAAGATAGAACACACAGTTTATTGCATGTAAAAAAAAAATAGACTGAATCCTGTTTCTGCAGTGTAATGACTGTTCTTACACTCTAATGATAGCAAATTTTCATGTCTTTCTAAGGTTTTGCTTCCAGTAATAAGATCAGATTTTTTTAAATTGCATTTTCAATAAAAAAATAGCTTTAGCTTTTATTTTGTAAACTTCTGCAATTACCTTTTAGATTGTCTATCACTTATATCTTTCAAAAAAAAAAAAAAAAAACTGCTGATAGTAAATTGAGTGCTGCTGTGCCTTGGCAAAACATCCTAATGCCCTTTAAGAGGAGGACTGTCCATGGTTATCAGTCATGCAGAAATGTGAGAATTCAAAGGAGTTTTAATATGTTGGGTTACTTGCTTGGGACCAACCTGGAATTCTTATATCAGTGTTGGTATTAGCATTTCTAAGCTGTGTTATAGGACAGCGTAGTATCTTGTTTAACCTGTTGGTGGATAGTTTTACAACGTCACTAAAGCGAAAGGCTTATTTGAGAGGAACCACAATGGTAGTCCTTTGATTAGAAGCTATGAGAAGCTCTTGCGAATTTTTGGCTTCTCATGCTATGCTTAGCTTAACTCTTGCTAGTCTGGTTTTATATATTTTAGATATTTACATGCAAATAGGTAAAATGACTAGAAAAACTTGCTTCTACCAAAATAGTTTCTTCTTAAAGATTTGCTTCAGGAAAYAATGTCAAACTGTCTTCTGTTAATTGCTTTGCACCCACTTCAAATGTAATTGCAAAGAGTAGAATTGTTTCTAGACAAGTTCCTGACAACTTAGTGCAGAGGATTTCTTGGAGCCAGATAGAAGATAAGTTTACAGTTCAGATTTACTAACCCAGTARTAAAGTTGTAGTGTTGTGAATGGGTATGATAGCTTTATTTGCTTTATCTRTTTTTCAGTTTGATCTTTAAAAATATTATCTCTCCTGAGGGGAAATCGGTCTGTTAAAAACAAAAATAAATGTGGCAGTTTTTATGTGTGTACACAAAACACAAATAAAAATTGGTATATACCAATCTGTGGCCTTAAAATATAAGGAAACAGATGAGCTTTGTGATTTGTCTTAYAAACCATGAAACTAGATAACACAATGATAGGTTTGCTGATTTGTACTTACAGTACAGATTCCAGTATTTAATTTGTTGGTAGTGAATTATGGCTRTAAAGTTCATTAAATAGGCATTTAGAACACCATAATTCATTCCACTGTTTTTTTGAGATGGAGTGTAATATCCTGTTTAGTTGATCCAGAAATCTGCGGTAGCTACTACTTTTGAACTAGTTATTGGTTAAGAGGGTTTCTGTCTTTCTCTGGTTTTGTAGCAGCTTGATTCCTCGTGCCCTGAACTGCCTGTATTGTTTTGAAGTGAAGCTGCTACTCCTTTGCCTTCTGCAAGCAGAACCTCTGCAGATGATCTTTCAYTGAAAGTCTTCAAGTTTATGTGCTTCTGACTTCTTAGTATTTTGAGCTGTTGCATCCTTCCCTAGGACAATGATACTTTGACATATCTGAATCAGAAACTTGTTGCTGATAAGCAATAAAGTTGAAGGTCGCTTAAAGGTCTATCACTGGAGAAAAGGACAGGGAAAAAGAGGAGAAAACTGTCATTCAGCTGAGCGATTGCAGCAGGAGTGTAGTAACAGTCACAAGAAACAGCTGCATGTCGTTTTGCCCTTCGAGGCCTTGTAAGTAAGAAATTACTGAAGATTTTGTGGAAACTCAGGTGCTAACCATGGTGCACAGATGCAAAAGCCTATGATGGCAAGCAAAATAGGGAGTTCCTGAGGGAAAAGTTCTGAGAGAGCAAGTAGCAAACTGAAATACCTGGCCTTGACAGACATAATGAATATAGTGTTTGCCTTGAGGTGTTAATAGATAAGCTATTTTAGCTCTTCCTTCTGAATGAAGAATTGGAAGGATTGTATTGGTATGAGGTATTAAAATAGTGGGCTTTTTTTTTTTTTTTTGGGGGGGGGGCAATGAGGTAAGAAGACTTGAAATACAGGGGAATCATGCAATTTGATTTCTTGCAGAGAGGAAGAGGAGGAATTGGCTTCAAGTGTGGAAAGCTGAGACTAGGAATAGAGTGCACTTCTGTCTTTGTTTCTCTTAATTGGAATGGAAATGTGCAAGTTACAATTACTCTGGAAAAATTCTACTGYCACAAAAGCAGTGGGATCATCAAGGATCATAAAAATTGAGACTGACAGATTTAGGTTGTTTTGGAGGTGATATTGATAGCTTGCTATGCGGTCATTTAACACTGTACTTGGCTGGTTGTTGGTACCAGCCAGTGGTATTTGTAAGAGTGGAAACTACATTTTCAGATTCTTTTGCTTTGACTAAAATTGAATGAAATAAACACGTTTAGATTACACCATTGTCAACCATCTGAAATAAATCTAATTTAGCTTGTGCGTAAAGCAGAGCTGGAATACTTCGTAAGTCTGTAACTTCTTTGCAGTGCATGTGGCTTTACTGAGTATTTTCCTTTCTTACGCCTGGAAAAATCTCCAGTTGTCTCTTCAGCAGTTCATAGCAGTAGCCTGACAAAACTTCTGTAATGGTCTGACCAGATTTCAATAGATACTGATGACATGGTGTAGAATGAGCCCTGATCTTTCTGTAGCAGTGAGATTTTTGGGATATAACACTTCCTTGCCTGATCCAAGGTTTCTGTGTTAAGGATGCTGTAAGGTTTACTATGCTTCTGAAGAGGGAAGTTTTTACTTTGACAATTGTCTTTTTCCGTGTTCCATTTTCTGCTCCTTCTAGCTCTCCATGCCTGTATTGCTTTCGTGAAATTTAACTTACAGTATGCAAAGTATATTTAGCAATAATATATATGATGCATTTCTYTACACACAGAAAACCAGTGTGACCTAATGCATCATTTTTCTTGTAGGAGATAGTATTAGCTTCAGAATTACTTTGGTTTAAAGACTATTTACCATGACATTCATATAAGAATCCAAGCGTGCAGGCTTTCTTTTGTCTTGAGAAGAAAWGGGAAAAATATGTCAAGTGTTTATGTGTGCGTGCATAAGAAATGTGGAAGATACTGATTTTATTTTCCCCTGTCTTGTCAAATAGATAATCTGAAACAGCTTGGCATTTGCAAACGAAGATCTYGAGCACACAAATACTTAATTTTTAAATCAAGCTCAACAATGCATTAGAGGAAGCTGGATTGGRTGTACAGAGATTTCATGCTGAAGGATGAACAGTGAAGAAGAGTTTTATGATGCCGTTACGGGTGAGTGATGGACACAGTGCTGAAAGAAACAACAGACTGCATTGTATTTATGCTGAGGGGATAGAATCTAGTCCTATTAAGAATAAATAAGAAGTAAAATGCCCTAGTGATGACCTTTAKTAAGACCTTTTTCTTTTCAGAAGATGGAAAAAATATAATTCCAGTTCAGTGTTTTTTTWATTTTGTTTTTAAACACTTACTGGTGGCTGTCACTTTATCACTGTTAGCACAATTAGTCCTTTAGCACCAATGTCTTGCTTTCATTTTCTGTAAAATGTAGGCTATTTAATAGAATCTTGAGAAGTGATGCCATTAAAACACTTTGAAAGGTGAAACATCTTCCACAGATTATTGTTGTTTTTATTTATTTTAATGGAAAACTTATCCCAAAGAACTGATGTAGAAGAAGCTTCCTAATCAGAAACAAAATGGTATGAAAGTTTACTTTCAAGATAGGAAAGTCTTTGCCAGCCAGTGTTGTCTCTAGAAAAGCAAACATGAATCACTTCACATTTGAGCAGTGTATCAAATAGTACTTTCCTTTGTAC
The DNA here is from genome assembly GCF_003343005.1 of Rhea americana. Taxonomy (NCBI): domain Eukaryota; kingdom Metazoa; phylum Chordata; class Aves; order Rheiformes; family Rheidae; genus Rhea; species Rhea americana. The sequence continues at coordinate 10,945,232 of NW_028186534.1, forward strand.
TGCTAAGGACRAATGGTTATTTGTAAGAGCCTTACTTACATAGTTCTAATAGTGAAATGAAATGCTTAGATTATTTTAATAAAATCCTTTCGAAAATTTGAAGCAGCTTAAAATTCTTCCACTTAAATGTCTCCTTAGAAATCCTGTAATAGAGGTGAAATGAGAAATGCTGGCAATAGTGCATGTTGATTCCTTAACTTAGAATCAAACGAATGGAAGGAGATAATGGGAAACATTAACATTGAGGGAATGAAAGTAGTATRGCAGATACAAGCAGGTAAGGTGGACTTACAGAGACAGTTGGTTTGGAATTCCAGCTTGATGAAATCCACTTCTAGGACATGAATCTGTCCTAAGGAGACTTGCTTTATGTCAGGATGGATTTCATCTCTCTGTTAATTTTTCTGCTTCTGACATTGTCCCTGTCACATCCAAAAGACAAGTTCATGTGGTGGAATTGCAGGCTGTGTGTTTGGGAAACATCCTCCTGACAGATGATTCTATCCTGGCTACATGATGATTACACTTCTAAACATGCAGGATGGCCTGTGTTATATAGGTGACGAATCTTTTGCTTGAGGTTGTGAATGGGGAATAGTTTCCATGGAGAGGAGTTTCTTCTCATTCAGAGGTTATTACCTTTGCTGATCAGATGGACATATGACATCTTCATGAATGAATGCTTACCTTGGGAATCTGTTGGAAAATCTTAACTGTGGTGTCAATTGGTTCGTGACAGCACAGCATCTGCTGTGTTCACAAATAGTCTTGTCTGAGACTAGATTAGGTAAACTTGTAAATTCTTAGAATTCAAAATTTTCAAAATATTATGTGAGACAGGAACCACATAGTTTTGATCAGTTCCTTCTGCTCTGTGTCACCCTGGATTTATTAATGTTATTGTGGACTTGTTAGAGGCTGCACGTCATTGGGTTCTCCTGGGTTACAGCTGTATCTTTTATTTGATTCTGTCACATACTTGTTTGCCAAAGTACTTTGTGAAAGGATTGCCACAGAACTGCTTGCCTAATTACCAGGATAATTTACTGTTTTTCAAAAATAAGAGTATTGTTTTGATTTTTTTTTTTTTGAATATTAACCTGCAGTTCATGGAATCTCCCATCTGTGTCTGTGAGGTTAATCTGGCCTGATGTATCTGTGAGCATGTTGCTCTTCTGGTTCTTACTGCTTGACAGTTGTTCACTGCCATCTATTTGCCTCCTCTTGGGGAGGAAGAGGTGAGGTGTCAGCTGCCAAATTCATACATTTCCATAATGTTTGGATCTGACTGAATCAGGAGATTCTGCCATGCTATTTAAGTACTGTAAATCTAGTGAAAGGTCAGCCTGCCTCCTATTGGAAATAGCTTGCTACAGCTACCTGTTGTGAAGATGACTATTGAAAAGTGGAAAATGTAACTTCTGGCAAAGAAAAAAATTAYCTAATTTTACTTGCGATCTACATTCCCTGTCTGCTGATCTCTAATCTTCCTTCTCATTTAGATCTGTAGGTTTTTGGTACTATGCTATTTTGATTCCCTTTGTTTTGAGTGACGAGGTTTAACTAGTTTTTAAGGAAGTTGCTGACAGCGTATAAAAGGGCGGTCTTGTGTCTTTACGTGACTCAGAATACTGTGCCTCCTTGCTGTCTCGTGGGTGGATGTATAGCATAGTCTGAGTAGACTTACTTCATTTGCAGATGGGGAAGAAGACGACTATGAAAGCTAGAGCTACTGGCAAGTCACTTTTCTTTAAGCTCTTGAAATAGATTAATGTTGGCACCCAATTTATGTGTTCTGTGAATGATTTTGAAAACTTGAGGCTTTTTAAAAGCTTTCATTTCCTCCTTAACACAGATAAGTTGGGACTTTTTATTTAGCTAAYTGTTAACACTATGTCTTTCAGTGTGTGGTTCCCTGCCTTTTAAATCCCCATTTTTGTCCTTATTCCCAGAGTTTTTTCACTACAAAACCTAGTCTGTGAAGAATATCCTCTAGATAGTTTTTTGTAGAACTATAATACTTAAAAGTTGCTTGTCAGAAAAATTCTGTAATGTACTCAATTGGTGTGCGGTAGACAAGCCAACTGTTACTTAAAGGTAGATGTCACAGCTGTTGAAAGTCTAGTGATTACATAGCTGTGTACCCTAATTAAAAAAAAAAAAAAAAAAGAAAAAGGGAAAAAAATAAAAAAATGAATATAACTGGCTGAAGATATACTCTAACAAAGAGGACTAACACTTCTGGTATATCCTTTTGTTCTGCAGCAGGGTCTTAATTTTTGTTGCTTGTACACTGAAGACAAATTTGTTAGAACCAGTATTTCTTTAGTCATCAGTGATGTTGTCCATTTATACACCCTCCCCCCCCCCAAGTCTAAATTCCTTTTGCGATGTACAAGCCTGGAGCAAAGTACTTGTGAATCRTGGAGGAAAAACAAAGAATAGTATAGATGAAGACAACGACTACTTCACAGAATTTGCCAGGCTTTAGGCACAAGGTAAAGGCTGTATTTCCAGGGATGTTTTTTGTAACCATTCCCCTATAAGCCAGATGACTTTTCCTTTTTTGAAACTTTTCTTTTGTGTTTAGGTGTGTTTACCTCCTTGAAGTGCCTGTTAATGTCAGGCTGTGGGTATTTTATCAGCTTTCTGGACGTGTACCTGATGGCTCGTCCATTTTCTTTTCCCCCCGCTTGATCAGTTAGACTAGTAAGTTATATTGTTATGTGATACAGGACTTGCCTTTTCCATCTGCTTGTATCTTTAGCAGGTACCAAAAAAAGACTACTGTATAATTAGAAATGCCATTCTTTAATAATTAATATTCTTTTGTTGTGGATTGACTAAAGATAGGCATATGTTTTTGAGACAGGTGTTTCAGGGTAGTCTTCATTTTAATGACCTGAGCATATGTAACTATCATACTTTCCAATTAAGTACTAAGACTTGCTAAGGTGTGGTTATTGTTGTATAATTATATGCTTGTGACATCAAGAGAGATTAATACATTACATCACCCTTTATACCTGCTATTTACCAAGTGCGATAATATCAATGATACTTCCTTCTGCATTTTTGAAGGTTATTTTTATGGTATTTATACCTGCTAAAAATGTAGCTTTTTCATTTTGAATGAATGCCTTATAAAGGATGAGGTTGCATGGCAGCCTTTCTTTCAGTATTGACTTTAATTTTCCTGGGGAGATCAAGGTAGAAATAAGCGTAATCTAATATTTGATGTCATTTTCTCATGCTGTTATTGGCTGAAGTTGTACCTCTGTGTTTATGCAAAACAAGGGTGTGTTTTTTTTTTTTTTTTCCCGAGCTCTGAAAGTGCAACAGTTGAACACTGTATTTGGATTCTTCTGTGGGAAGTTTCGTTTTTCTTAGGTTTTGGATTCCTTTAAAGAAAATAAGTATAAAACTGCTTTTTTTTTTTTTAATTATTTTTTAAGATGCACGCAAGTTGTTCAAGGAATCTGCACTTGCAACCATTAACTCCARTGCACAGAATTCAGTTGTTCTTTAGTCGTGCAAAGGTGTATCTGCGTGTGTGTGTGTGTGTATATATATATATATTTACAATTTCCTTATTTAAAAGTGTATGCAAAAATAAATCATCACTGATCTAACTGAAAAATGAATAGCTGTTTGACTATGGAAACTTATGTTTCTCTAGATTCCTGTTGATTTAACTTTTGATAATTAAAGCTGTTCAAGGCATGTTTTTATTGTGGATACCAGTGTATAGCTACAACAATATTTTCAATAGCTTTTTTTCACAAGGTATTTCTGCYTCACAAGTAGATGGAGTTAAGTTGTAAGAAATGGAGCCACTTACTCCAGGTCATGCTTTAGGTCACTTGTAGAGCTCAGTGAATGATTCTGTGTGGTTTTCACAGGTTCCTGCTGTCATCATTAGGAAAGTATTACATGCTTTGTACAAATGGATGGCAAAAAGAAATCAGATATCTTAAGCTTCTATTGCTCTAGTATCCTAGTTGTTTGCCACTGACTTATAATAACCCATATCTGTTAGTAGTATGAGTAGACAAGTTAATCTTTTTTTTAAGGTCTTTGTGAAAAAACATGCAAGTGAACAAAAGTATCATAATCATACTGTAGCTCTGAAGAAGAGAACTATAATTAATTAGCTACTACAGAACTCAAAAGATTCTAAATCAGGTTTATATTCAAGAATATAAAAAATTAGTAGAGGATGCTTGATTCTAATGCAACCCTGGACTCTAAATACTTTCATAATTTCCAAATTATGTCACTTAATAAAGGTTCTTTAATGATTTTAAAATAAAATAACCTGTTATGTTTCTTCTGCTGCTGTAAGAATTAAAAAATGAGTGGCACTGTGGGAATAATAAGGTTTCTAGGAAAACTGTTGCTGTATTATTATTTTTTAAACAGGCTTCGATTCTGACAATTCTTCGGGGGACTTTTCAGAAGCGAATAATAAAGCTGCAGAAATGCTCGATCTAGATCCACACCAAAGCAATAGGACTGGAAAACATAATGGAGAGACAGAGATTCAAGAAAATGGAATTAAGAAACACAGGTAAACACATATTAATGCATAGTAAAGAAGAAATATGTACATGCTGGCTCACTCTATTGGGACATTAAGGGCTGTTACCACTGGAAGAGGTCATTTCTCTGGAACTCAAAAACATTTCACCTACCTTTTCTGTCAGCTTTAGAGCAATGCTTTGCTGCTTTTGTGAAGTACTGCAAGACCTACAAAGGAATATGTCTCTTCATTTAAGGGATTGATAGTGATAGTTATTGTGTTTTCCCTGTTACAGGACATCATTACCTGCCCCGATGTTTTCTAGAAGTGATTTTAGTGTGTGGAGCATATTAAAAAAATGCATTGGACTGGTAAGTTAATTTGGATAACTGTGCTGTTGTTAGGTATCATAGCTTCAGCTGGTTAGTTTTGTTGTTTAAAGCCTGGACACAAAAGAAAACCGGATGTGTTTTTTATTTGTAGGGAGCATTTATTTGTAGGAGTTACATTGAAACTGCAAYGTTTTAAATCTCAGCATCCATTTATTAAATGGAACTGTTTACAGAGATTGGCATTTCTTGTGTTGTCTGATAAGTACTAGTCTAAAACCCTTAGAAATAGTCACATATGGTTTGATTGATACAACCTTCTGTTTTTCACTTTTTTATTCTATACTTAGCAAAATGTAATTTGAGGCTTTATTTTGATTTTTTTCATAATCAAGTCAATATGATAACTCAAGAAAAATTACTTTCCTCTGATTTAGGAGAWAGAAGTGTTTGGGCTCTATAAATGTTTCTTCTGAGGAAGGCCAGGGTGTTGGCTCGGGCTGTTAACGGTGTAATTGGGTCATAAGATTTATTCTTGGAATCCAAATGGACTTTACATTGGTCTTTGTTAAAGGACCTGGGTGCTTGCATCTTCATTGGTCATCACTATTCTTTTCCTTTGATCTTTTCAGAACTGGGTTTCATGTTTCACTACTTCATTCTTACTAGRAATGAAAATGAGGCTCTACACTGGAGAGCCGTGCTACCATAGCTGTTTTTTTAGGAGTATTAATCAATTACATTCATATCTAGTCTGCATCTGCCAGTACAGTCCTGTGTGTGCAACATAGAAGGCTTGCTGACTTCGCTAGTTTAACTTGTGTCATCTAGGAGCTGGTGTAACTGTGTTGACAAAACTCCTTTTGTTAGAATGGGTGATGTATCTGCCAGAATGCTGTATTTGAACCAAATCAATTTACATCACTTAGGGGTGACATTTTTTTCCTTACTGCCTATGGTAATGTGAGGAGAGCATTGCCTTAACTTTTTCTGGTGGGATTCTCCATTCCACAAATGTAAGTACTTGAGTAAATGCTCAAAGTGCTCAGTTGTGAGCACATTTCTTTTAATAAACAACCAGATGTACTTGGATATAGTAGAAGAACTTGAGAATTAGGAGTTTATGTGAGATACTGACGTGGAATGAGAAACTTCCGTATCTTTGTTACAGGACATAAATAACATTGCTTAAATAAAGCCACTGAAATCTGTTAAAGCAATTTTAAATCCTATTCTTTGTGTAACCGTTTCTTTGAAACGGGCATTGTATTGCAGAACAGTGCTGAATCTTTGGCTATAGCAGTAAAAATAGCTGGATTTTATGTGAATAGATATTTGAAGCTTTCAGAGGAAAGCATAGTACTTAAATATTTATAATGACCTGGTTGGCACATCATTGCTGCTAAGGATAGAAACTTTAACCTTTTCTGTTTTATGTAGAACACAAAATAGAAGATAACGTTTGTGTGGAATTTACTAGGCTAGCTTGATCAAAATTTGAAGAGTTTTGCAGTGCTTCTAGCCTCTTTCATCTGAAATACTCTAGAAGTATCCTGTAGGCTTGTTAAATGTCTTTTGAAGAATGCTACAGCTAAACAGATTATTTTCATGTGCAACTTTCTTCCGAAATTCTCGTTCTTGTCATTTGATAACTTAGTGTTGTGTCTAAGAAATTAGCTTTTACTTCTATCATTTAGGAGCTGTCTAAAATTACGATGCCCATTGTCTTCAATGAACCATTGAGTTTCCTTCAACGGATAACAGAGTATATGGAACATATATACCTCATTAATAAGGCTTGTAGTCATGCAAATCCCCTGGAAAGAATGCAGGTATGTAACATCTTCCACCCTCTGATTAGTTCAGAAGAACTCTCCTCCCAGAGTCTTTTCTTTAAGTGCATTGCATTCTCTGAAGCAAATTATAAGAATACCCATATTGGCCCCCTCCTGACAAGTTTGTTTCATAGTGGCTGATATCAGATGCTCACACTTTCACACTTGACGCTGTGCATAGGTACTGAGGCAAAAGCCTAGTGCAGGAGAGTGCCACAACTGATCACATCCAGGGTGCTCAGTCTTTTCAGTACTGCTCTAACCGTAACTTTCTTCATGTGTTTGTGTGTTTTGTGAAGGTGAGATCTTATCTTTAAATTACTCTAAATTGATTTGTTAGGTGGCTCCATGATTTTTAAATTAACAGATCAAAGTTGTTGTGACAAACTTTTCCATTCTTTTCTCCGAAGCAGATTATTTTAGAGGGTAGACTATAGTATCTGACTAGTCTCACAGTAAAGGACTGGACATGATGGTACCAGGCTAGTTAAGAGAAAAGCATATTTAAAAAAGAAAAAAAAAGGAGCTGTACTTTTAGAGGTAGGTGAAGAGGCAGAGCACACCCTGACAATGTACTTGAGAAAACAATTGCTTTTTGAAAATGAGATGCTAATTAACTGCATTTCCTCAGTTTTGTGAGCTATAGAATTTAATTAATATAGAAGTTTTAACCTTAAGCAATATATAGTTCCTTTGTTTTGAATGAATAGTAAAATATTGTAATATCTAAACATAATATACAAAAATTGTGGTTTTAATGTATTGTTCTTATYTGTACTTGTTTGCTTTTAGGCTGTAGCTGCTTTTGCAGTTTCTGCTGTAGCTTCTCAGTGGGAGAGAACTGGCAAACCATTTAATCCACTTCTAGGAGAAACCTATGAATTAACAAGGTAATAATTACTTTAAATTGGGAACTATTTTGGGAACTATTTGTGTTGTTAACAAACTGTGATGCCAGTTTGGTTGATTATGCAGTGAAAAAAAAAAGTTAAAGTATATTTCTGAAATACGGCATTTTTTTCCCCCAGACTAACACAATCTTCAAGAAGTTATTATAAAACTAAGAATTTTATTTCTACCTTTAGGTAGAGTTTTCCTCCTTCAGAGGAAAAATTGGTCTGACATTTCTCCTTACCAGATGCTAATGGTTAACTAATTTTAAAAGTATTTTGGTGATCATGTCAGATACAGGAGTTAGGTTGAGAAACTTTCAGGTTGCTGAAATGGGTGATATGTATGCTGTGGAGAAAATTACTGCAGTCAGACCTACTGCTGCCCAAATAGCTTCAGAATTTTCAACAGTTATTTTAAACAGCTTCGGATGCCTTTCTGGGTAAAAGTCATTTAGGAGTTTTGATTGTGGGTTGTTTTGGTATATAAGAGAAAAGGTGTTCAGAGTATATTTCCTCAATTTAATTGGTTGTGTGCCAAGGAACACAACCTTGGCATGTAATGTAAAAATCCTTAAGACTTTTTTTCCCTCTCAAGTGTCAACTAATATTTTTCTGCTGTAAGGTTAAAAAAAATTGTTGATTAACCACTTAATCTCTTCCTCCCCCCCCCTTTTTTTAAGGGAGGATTTAGGTTTTAGGTTTATATCTGAGCAAGTCAGCCACCACCCACCTATTAGTGCATTTTATTCTGAAGGCCTCAATAAAGACTTTGTATTTCATGGATCAATCTACCCCAAACTAAAATTCTGGGGAAAGAGTATAGAAGCTGAGCCTCGGGGAACAATTACATTGGAGCTGCTGAAGTGAGTATGAGGAGAAAATAAATATTTTTATGCTCATCTCTCTAACATTTAGTTGTATAAAAATAGGTGATGACATCCTATTGGTTCTTCATAGATGAATTTCTGAAAACCTCTTGTCAAAGAGATTGCAGGGGTTTATTTACAAGTTATTGTTCACTGCTTAATTTCAGGGCTCTCTTGTTGGAATTATGTCATGCTTGCACAGCTGCAGCAATTAAACCCTGTTTTTCTACTATGAAAATCGTTTCTTAAAAATTGAATTCTACCAGTTCCTTGAAGGCACATACAATTTAAATAAAGAGCTAAAATTCTATTACTAGGCTGTTCAAACTCATTGTTTGTGTAATTTTCATAGTTGGTCTTTATCATTTGAAAATATGTTTGTGTCTGTGTGGAAAGCGTCACTACAGAATAGTTGCCTTTATGCTACAGGAAAACCTGAGGAGTTCATCGGGATTTCTATCACCTATTTAATGCTTTTTCTTACCTTTAGCAAGGTATGATCGCATTCCTAATAAAATCACAACAGCCTTTCTGTATTACTTTTAGGCTTCTTTATAATTGATTATAGTTCTTATAACTTGTGCTACTTTCTGTAAGTTGGTTTGCGCCCTGGTAACGCTAAGACTCTCTATTCTTCCTGAATAGGTCACAAACATGCACAAATTTATAGTCACAGAAAAAGCATTCTACAATTAAGCACCTAAAGGTGMTTTTGTAAGAGCTTTCCCCAAGCCTATCTTAGGTTATTCTGAAATACCTTCTTATGAAACTTCTAGATGTTTGGTTTCAATGAAGAGGCAACTTCTCTGCCATATAGAGTATTGACTTTTCCTGTAGTTACTTTTGAAAGTGTAGTTTATTCATTGAGCTGCTGGGATCTAAACTTTTAGGCTTATAAAAATAGGAACTTGTCTTACCTAAGAATGGTGATCGAAATAGAGGAAGTTCTGAATATAGAAAGAATATTGCTGTATAGACTTGACAAAAATCAAAATTTGTTACTGGAGAAAGTCTTTATTCAGAAGGCCACTAAAGTTCTTGTTCTGCCTAATCAAATTACAGGATACAGTTTTAAATAGGAGTGTAAATGATTATGGCATATCTGTTAAATATTTGCTTCAAGTTAGTAGCAGACAGACTATTGTAGCAGGCATTGAGCTCAAAATTTTGAACCACTCAATCTTGTAATTTTTATTATTTTCTTGGTTTGAGTAGGTCTGAGAAATGCTCCAGACTGAGTTCRTAACAAGTAACTGTTTAGGTTGCAAAATTTAAAGTCAGCTAAGTGCTGCCTTTGTGTTAACCRTGACTTTATTGTAAGTAACCATGAATGTATGTATGCAAAACATGCATTAGAAAGCACACTTCTTTCTCACTCCTCCAGCCCAAATACTAAAATGCCTCCGTTTGTCAGCACTGGGCACGAGTGCCTTGTATTAAATTTTATGCTATAAAAAGCTTTTGCTGTCAAGTAGTTCATGAAGAAAAACGTATACTAAGGCTGATGCGATACAGTTTTGGGTTTTTTTTTCCTGAAGAAGAGCAGTCATTGTTCTAAAGTATACTTGAAGACAGCTTGCCATGAAAAATTTGTCAAACTTCAATGATCTGTGTTTTTTCACTGTACTGGAAAATGACAGATGGGTTGAAAATATTTAATGTTTGTGTTCCATGAATACTTGATGGAAGCAGTAGCACAAGCCATTTGTCACAAAAAGGTCACTGCTTGTTTTCTACGTTTTTGGTATTAAAGTGGGGTTTGCAAACTTTCCTTAGGTATCTTGACTTGTTTACTAGGTAGCATTAGCATTTCTTTCATCAGTATTGAAAATGAGTGAAAATAGAGGACTTTTGACTCTGTCAAGCCATTGATGATAGGAATCCAGTTGCTTAATGTTTTGATCACTTACAGAATAGTTTCTTTTAAGGGTGTAGGACTGTTAACTCATCTTTCTAAAGCTTTTTACAAAACAAGTTAAAAAAAGCAAAGTGGAGACTCCTTCAATTTTAGGACTTTTCCTTTAGTTCTTCTCAGTAAATCTTGGGGAAAGGATCGAGTTGAGTAATAAATTAGATTTTTAAATGTCATATTTATGAAGCTTGAATATAGTGTTATTATGTCATGTTAATTAAAAAAAAAATCTTAAACAAAACACAACCTTAGTTGGATTGTGTTGAAGTAAAGGCCTTGGGACAGAAGGTTTATTTAAATAAAACAAAAATCCTACTGCATTCAGTGACACTGGAACAGGCTTCATATACTGATGGACTTCTGGCATATTTGTGGGAAATAGCTGCCTTTTTAATTTTTTCCCCTCTGTATGTTTTCTTTCTAATCCCTTCCGCAGCTTGCCTGGGAGAAAGGGTCTTGGTGTTAGAAGCTCAGTGCCCTTGTCAAGTTTGCTGACTAATACCATTCTCTCTGGGTTCAAAAGCTTTTACCACCCAGTGTTTGTATTAAGAATTGTTTAAGTGGGTTAATCTGACTAACTCTTGAGGAGTGTCTTCATTTCAAACCTTCATAGTGACTAACCTCCCTTCTGGAAGTCTCACTAAAAATAGTCATTTTCAGTCATGAAGGCTGAACTACTTTCTTACCATAAAAAGGTACTCTGTGGATTATGGTAGAGGTTTATAATAAAGGTTTTGTGGGAAGAAGTTTGCAAAGCTGCTGCAGGAGTTGCAGAGAAAACTTCACGCATTATTTTGTCAGTCCACTTCTCATGTGAGCATTATGTTATATCACGTACAACCTCAGAGGTGTAAATGAAAAAGATGAATTCCTGTGCGATTGTTGGCCTGGAATTTGTAGTCAAAAACATAGCAATGCTAAAACTTAATATTTCAACTCTTCAAGAAGCAAGAAAAATACAGGGGATGTTGGTTAATTAATTGGCTCTAATATTTACRTATGACATACTATTAGTTTATAAAGAAAAGTCTGCTTCTTATTTTGAAGCTATCTGCCTGCTGTTCACAGAAATGCTGAATATTTTGCCCTGCCACTAATAGAACTGAAAATAGATCTACGTTCTATCTCAAGTTCCAGAAATTAATTTATTTTTCTATTTTTCTTTACAGACATAATGAAGCTTATACATGGACAAATCCAACCTGTTGTGTACATAATGTAATTATTGGTAAACTGTGGTTAGAACAATATGGAATGGTAGAAATTGTAAATCACAGGTAACACCAATCATGAAACTGAGGGTTGACTGTGGGGACCGCTGCATGGTTATTTTCACATTTGTTACAAAGCAGATAATCTCGATTTTTGTCAGATACAGGGCGCTTTTTTTTTAGGTCCAAAATCTTTGGTTCTTTTCCTTCTGACAAATGTATACTATTCATTGGACTGGGATTAGTATTATAATGATATTAATGAAAATCCAATAGGCTAGATGGTGTATGGGATAAAAAGACTTACGTTTTTGTGAGTACCTATTCAAATTCTGCCCTACTGACTGCGAACTGAAACTTCATTTAGAGTAATTAAATGGCAATAATTGCTGGAGACTTGTAATGGACCTCCATCATGTTACTTGTGATTTGGCACTCTGTAGTTTTCATAAAAGAGGATTTTTTAAATTAAGGGTAGAACACACAAAAATCACAGCAAAATAGAATAACTTGAATTTAGAGCATGTCAGTTGCTCTGCTAACTACCCATATTTAGGCTTTTACATTATATAAACTAAAGGAGAAAATGACATCCTGCAATGATGAGGGAGAGAATTCTGTGAAAAAATATGCTACTTCTGCCCATGTTTTTTGGCCAATAAATAGGAGCTTTAATCCAACAGGGCTGCTGTTTTGATACTTCTTACAATGTCAGATATACTATTCTTTCTGTTACKTTCCCATAAAAGACCCAGAATGGTCTCTGTATGCTACGTGCCTGGCAAACTTTGCCAGATAATCTCTTCAAGTGAGGTATTTACATGTGTGTACAAGYTGATGTAAGGAAGATGCTGATATACAATACTGGTGTATGTTTGTAAAATATTAGAATTTCTGAGAAGGGAAATCTAAAGAGAACGTTTGAATACACTTAGCTTGGTTTTCCTATGTAGGCCATTCATAAAAGTTCTGTGTATTTTGTGTAAAATTAGTTGTGAATTGGTATTAATTTGAAATACGCTGTATTAATGGTGTGGATTAGGCAGTCTGCAGGACTGCATTCATTTTATTCCTAATGTCTTCAGTAAATTTTAGATATAAATGAAATTCAGAAGTCTATTAATATTTTCAGATGGTTTTCACAAGCTTATAATATCTTACATCTGCATTGTTTTCTTACTAGTGTTTTTTAGTTTTGTGTAATTTTGAAATTTATTTGCCTTTTAATGCTCTGGTCAGATAGTAAACTATAGTTAAAGAAAAATAACTATACCTCTGCCTCCCTTGAGTTAACCAGGTATATGAAAGAAACTAAAGTGTGGATAAAGAAAACAAACTTACTAGTGTATATAAAGGCTTGCTTTGTCARCTACACAGGAAATTGTTTAAGAGATTCATACTCTTTGTTTTTGAAATGTATTCCTGTTTCTTTTACAGTACTGGAGATAAATGTGTCCTAAATTTTAAACCATGTGGACTGTTCGGGAAAGAGCTTCACAAAGTAGAGGGATACATCCAGGACAAAAAGTGAGTGATAACAGCCTCTTTGCTTCTCTGTTTCTGAGCCCTATAGCATTTCTTTAATGCTGAAATGGTGACCACAACCAATCTAGATGCAAAGCTCACAGCAATGTAGATTGAAACCATTTCTGTTCTCTATGTTAGTATTAATCCCTCGATTTTAGTGGTTTAATACTGACTTTTCAAGTTGTATTAGGAGAAGTCTAAAGTCCAGTGGTTTGAAATAAAGGCATCCAGGGAGAATGCAGAGTAGTTGCAACTGATTTATTTTCTCTAATATATTCACAGTTCTAATCTTTAGCTTAAAACACAGAATACAATAATTACAAAATTTTAATGAAGGCAAAACCTGTCGTGTGGTTCTGGGTCTTTGTCTTAAAATTATTGACTTCTCTGCGCCCACACTCATGTTTTAATTGACCCCCCCCCCAAAAAAAAAAGCATGCGACTAACTCATGAAGATGTTATGCGGGACTGAATACTAGCAAGACTGGAAGAAGCTGAACCCCTTTCCTGCTGTTAGTTGAATTTTCCAGCTTCTAAGAAGTCTGTGAGCAAAAATAAAATTCAACCAAGTAGGAAGTTGTGTATTTACTAAGGATCAGAATTTGTATGAYTTAATTTAGAAGACTTTATAGAAGTGAAGGAGCAAAAGCTAAGTCTCTCCTTTGCTTACTCTACAGCAAAAGGAAGCTATGTGTGATCTATGGCAAGTGGACAGAATGCTTATGGTGCACTGATCCCACCACATATGAAGCTTACAAAAAGAATGAAAAGAGAGGTGGTGAGCAGAAGAAACCGAAGCCGGTAAGATGTCAGAATTCTTTAGATAGGGAGAAATGAAAGGAAAATATCTCCTTGTAACAATATCATCTTTACAAAAATGGGCAGGTAGTGGTGAATGAGGAGTTAAAGCGGCCTGTATTTGGTGGTGTGCAGTGTTAAAGCCATGAGATGGCAGTGCACTTTGAACTTGTGTTGACATTAGTGAGAGCTGCTGGTATTTAGAGAGCTCACAGAAATAGCATTTGCTAATGGATTTGTTCAAGAAGTCATCAAATATCAACTCCCAAGTCAATGTTTTCCAGTCCTTGAATAAGGAAAGTGGTTCTGTTGCCAACTCCAGACATGAAAATATCAGGATTTGGGGGTTCTAAAGAAAGAATGTAACTATATGCTTTTTTTTGTTTGTGTAGTACTGTTATGTGTTTTGTTGACGTGACCTTTCAGAATCTCTCATGTAGAGAGGCTTGACAATAAGGAGGTCTGGAAACTTGTGCAGTTTTCAGTTTTCTTCACCTAAGCAGAGTGTCTTGTTCAGTTAAGTTCCTGCAGGAGTCTGATGCTTTATGGGAAAATACAAAATGTTGGAAGATTCAGCAGAGGACTGCTGGATTTCCTGATATTAACAGAAGGCCCTAGTTGCTTGTTCAAAATGAAAATGATAGTTTAAAGTTAATAATGGGTAGCTTCAGTTCAGGAGGCTCAAACGTGGGGTGGGTGTGGGAAGCATTTACATGAGAAGAGTCAAGAGCAACAACAGGCCTTGTTTTTTGGTTCTGGATTCTGTCACGTTGCAGATTTTTATTTTGACTTTCTTTTTTTTTTAAAAAAAGTTTTTAAAATAGTACAATTCTGTTCAGCTTATGAAAATCAATTCTTTCTTTCCATCCTTCCTGTTGAATTTATATTTAGATGGGGAAGTATCTAACAATAAACCAGATGTTAACATGGAAAGTAGTCTGAAAGGGTCTTTTTAAAAAATGAATACWCAAACCAAATGAGTTTAAATTAGAATCTTAACTGTATGGAACCATTTTCTAGCATGTAAAACTGTGTCTGTTCAATAGGGTATTCTTGAATAAAATAAATAAGCTATGTCATTGGGCAGAAAGAAAAGAGGAGGAAAAATATAAAATGGTAGGAGAGAAGAAAACTCAGTCATTRTCACTCTGGGAGGTCATTGTCTGAAACTTCCCTTCTGGTTGTTGTGGCTTTAAGTAGTTTCTTACAGTGAATCCTCTGAACAGCTAAAATTTAGCCTTTCATGTCCAGGGACAGTCAAACTTTTCTATAGATCAGGCTGATGGCAGGAACTAAGTATATGAGGAAACAGATTTTCAGGTAGGCTGGGGAAGCTGTCAGATGATCTGTGGCCTGTGTAGTTCAACAAGATCAAAAAGCATCTAGTGCTGCAGCTTGTGTTGTCTGGCCTGCTCCTACATAGACAGAGTACTTAGCTTGTATGTGATCTGCCCGACTGCCTCTTCATTTTATGAAGATGATGTTATTTTCTGCTGTGTTTGTGTTCTGTGCTGTCTCTCTCTTTCCCCCAAGTGTTTCAAAACCAGATTGTATTTTCTTCTCAAAACAGATAAAGCCATCACAAAAGTGATTGAGATCAGTGGAACAAGCAGTGGAATAAAAATAAAATAGCAAAGTGCTAAAGTTAAACATTTCATCCTATTTGTTCCCACAAAAAACTCAAACTATAGTCCAGCTTTGTGAAACTGCTGCTACTGCTGATGTTCATCCAACTGTCTGTCTTTATAGTACTGAGTTTGGGAATGCTGGCCAGAATGCTGGGAAATACTTCTTCCTTTTAAGAGCAGTTGTTGAATCTTTAGTGCAGCTTAGGCAGTGCATGTGTGAATCTGTATAACCTTCGTTGGGGTGCGAGTCCTCGTGCAGAAAGGTGGCTTTTATTAGGTTGAAATAGCTAGAATTGGTCAGGTGTTCTTAAATACTTCTGTTCCTAAAACTAAGTAGTTATTCTGCCACCCTGGAGGCACTGAGAACAGTAGGAATGTGAGGTGACAGCCCACTCTAAKAAAAGAATAATAGAAGTAAGTAGAAATAAGACCAGTGGTTGAATGTCACGCTGTTTTAATGTCAGAGGGTTCTGCAAAGATTCACACGGTTGTTGGAAGCCATAGTGAAATTTTTATTCAGACATCAGTAGCTGAGCAGACTGTAGAAATCTAAGTTACAAGGACATCGTTGTCTTTTCCAATGGCAGGCCTAAAGGTCCTCAAAGCTTCTTAGAAGAATGTCTGAACCGGGATGTGGGGATAAAAAGGCAAGACTTTTCTGTGCTTGAGAGGATAAGAGATCACTGCGCTCTCAGATGAGCTGTAAATGAACTCTTTTGTTGTCCTTTTATTATGTACAACTGAACAGAGTCTGGAATAGGGCAGCTGTGGCTTGGTCTACCGAGAGCAGCCTCTTGAAGAATCTCTCTCTTAATTTTATGAATATAATAACAGTGCATCACTGATTCTGAGAACAAAGGAACTTAGAGAAATACACTATTCATAAACATAAGTACAAAGCCTTCATAGTGAGAAAACTGGCAGTGATAATAGTTATTAGAATTTGGATCACAGGAAAACAAAGATTGGAAGAAAGGTGTGAGCATGTCTGTCTTCTAATCAAGCATCAAAATTTTTTTGCAAGTGATGAAGTGTTAACCAAAAGCAGACATGACCCTATTCATTTTCTTTCCTTTGCCATTGTGGGAATTAGTTTAAATTAGTTTTAACTCATTCCAACCCAAAGAAGTAATAGTTATGTAGACACAACTAAGCTATGGGATAGGGCAGAAGGGAAGCTAGAGAGAAGATTCCTGAAAGACGTGAATTTACTACTTTATTTTTTAAAACAGAAAGAAGTTGTACATAGATGGTGAGAGACTATTCAGTGATAGTAGGAACAAGACATTAAAATGAAAATGAACAGTATATGGAGTGAGGAAAAGCAAACATAAGGGGTAAGGCAGAAATACTGGAGAGTGTTTTAAACCTTGAATTTTAACAGATTCAGCAGTCATTCTGTAAAACTCTAGATGATTTCCCTTTTCCCCTGCCAAATGTTGTCTCTGTTTCAGAGTGAAGATGTTATTAAATCTGAAAATGATGAGGCTGATGATATGCCAGAGGTTCAAGACACAGTGCAGTTCATACCAGGCAGTAAATTGCTTTGGAGAATAAATTGTAGGCCACCAAACTCATCACAGGTAACTATTCCAATCAAGATGAGTGTTCCTATCACAAGTGACTTTTGCAAGAGGACATGAGTAATGTTTAAAGGAAATCCTGTTGATATGTCTGCTTATTGATACCTCTGGCAATTTTTCCTGCAGGAGCAAAATTATAATATGACAAGCTGTCTGCGTAGTCCCTAGTCAGAACGTATTACTCCTACGTCAAAGTTGACAGAAAAAACGTATGCTCAGACTGTAGCTGCTTCAGTGTAGAGTCCAGTGTCTTTGTTTCAACTCATAATTGTAATAAGATTTTTTGCACCAAATGGTCCTGAATAAGTCCAGAGTATTGTCTTCTAAAATCAAAGAATACAGCTTTCTTGAGGAAAAAATACTTGTCTCCTAGTTTGAGATTTTTCTTTTATAAAGGCATGATATTAAATATCAGACATGGAGAAAATCTATCATGGTCCTCTAACTGCTTAAAAAATTAAAGGTGTGATTTTCTTCCCTTCCCCTCCCCCCCCCTAACAAAAAGAAGAAAAGCATTTTTGTATGAGCCAAAGTCTACTTTTGGGGTAGCTCAGAGGAGCGTTTTTGACTCTGTGATTACTCTTAGAAGTTTTGGTATATCAATTTGGTGTAGGAAACCTAATGCCACTTTGCCAAAATAACTTGTATGTTATTTTTAATTTTCTTTTTAAGATGTACAATTTCACAAGTTTTGCTGTGAGTCTCAATGAGYTAGAAAAGGGTATGGAAGCAATATTAGCTCCTACTGATTGTCGGCTGCGTCCAGATATCAGAAACATGGAAGATGGAAACATGGGTATGTGTTTGCTGGGGGAAATACTAGGTTTGAGAGGGATGATTGAAAGGAAGTGGTTTCATATAGCAACACGGTGTTCTGTTTCTAATTCCTAATGTTGTCTTATTTATTTTTTTTTACACTGTTCTAATGAACATACTTTTCAACAATATATAAAGTCTGTTTCTTTCTGAAAGTCTGGGAGAGCCAGTGTGTCCAAGATAAAGAGTCCAAAAACTACTATGCTGCATTATGGTGCAATTGCATGTTTAGTAAGCTGGATAAAATTGACAGATGTGCTTTGTTACTCTAGAATTTGTCTTGAGAAAACCTGTGGAGAAGAGATGTGCTCTGTTGCTCTGGAGTTTTTCAGGAAAAGCACATGGTGAAATAGTGAAAAAATGTTCAATTTTGTTATGTTCAGTCTGTGTTCTTTCCCACTGCCTGGATGTAGTGTTTCTGAGAAATAAAACACCAAAACTTTGATTCTACTAAGCATTTGTAGTAGCAACCCTTCTGAAGTGATGGTTTTAGTTTTTTGACTGAGATTGTCAAATGCTTTCTCTTATTTAAGTGAATCATACTCTCTTTCTCTGCAATCTTTTCCCTGTTTTCTGCTTTTTTTGTTTTTATTTTGCTAAATAACCAATTCTTATTGAAATGTTTTGTTAGATCTGGCTAGCAAGGAAAAAGAGAGACTAGAAGAGAAACAAAGAGCTGCTCGCAAGGAGCGTGCAAAAGATGAAGTGGAGTGGCAGACACGGTAAGGGGCGGGAGGGGGAAGAAGCTGGGTATGCATTTAATGCTTAGAGTGGTTTGGTTTTACTATCTGAAATGTTTCTGTTCAAGACAATGTGTGCTTGATTTCCTGTAGGACAGCATAATTTGTAGTGTCACAGCATTTGCTGGGTCAATGTTTAAATAAATTAAGTAAATTGCTGATAATTTTGTCTTGGAGAAATTATCTTAACAATAAATGCTGAAACCTGCCATAATTAACTATGGCAATGCTGGATTCCCCCCCTTCCCCCCCCCCCCCCCCACAGGTCATCTTTTTATGTTAATGCATTAAATGTTAAGTATCATCTCCCCTTTAAATACTTCCTGCACTATTTTTGGCTGTTGAGTAGCATGTTGTAGCCTTCCGGGGCTCTTTAATTTCAAACTGTCATGACTTTTTGGCTTGGTTACTTCAGAAATTGATTTTTGATTGCATATTTAAGTGACTTTACTCCATGACGCAGGCTATGATTGAAAAGTGTGATTTGGCTCCTACTTCTGCAACCGATTGTTTGCACAGATGCCAATGCTATGCAGTCTAATGTTGTACACACAGGCCAGTTTCTGCAGGTGTCTCCTTCGGAGGCAAGAATTTTTGGATGTTCCTATGATCTCATGAAATTCAGAAGAGAAAGCATTTTATTCACAAAAGCTGGAGGGAACAGCTACAAACTCTTCCTAGTTAATGGGTTTCAAAATCTCTTCTAGAGAACATAAAATTGATTTCAGTCAATATAGTCAAAAAGTGAGAATTTGTTGCCATTCTATGCAAAGTACAGCTCCATAGAACAAAACTTTTTCTGGTTTGGGCAGACTTGCAAAAAGGATCCTGGAACTGATTTGGCATCTTTTTTACAGAAAATTATCATACATGATCAAAAGTACCAATATATTCTTTATATTTAGAATGGGACAGCAATTTAAATATCTATTTCATATCTCTTTTTGACTTTACTTTAAAAAATATAAAATCAAGGATGGTTACCATTACATTRGAAGTTTAATGCTGTACTCTTAATGTTCTAAATACCTTTGGAGATAATAGACTTTTTTTTTTCTGAGAGAAATCAATGTCTCTTTAGAATGTCTTGTGAAAGAGCAAAGTGCTTTTTTCCCCTTTTTAATAACTGTTCACTCTTAACAATTTTCTTTGTTTTACTTCTGCAGATGGTTTCATCAAGGCAGTAACCCATACACTGGGACTCCAGATTGGCTGTACTCAGGTGGCTATTTCGATAGAAATTTCTCAGACTGTCCAGACATATACTGAAATTACTGAACCAATAGCTCATCTCATCTGGACATCTAGTTACTAGATTTCATTCTAAGCCAGTTACTCTGGTTTTGTTAATAGCAGAAGCCAGCTTTTCTAAGTAAATTTTAACAAAAATTCTATCACTCAACAATCGAGGATTTAATTATCGCTAACTTTGGATTGCCAGATATTTAAATACTGTTGCATTATTTCCAAAAAGCTGAAAATCATCAAATTTTCACTAATTTTTAAAATGATCTTTGGTTGTTCTTTTCTTTTCCTAGTTTCTTTGCCAGAAAGATATGCCATATCTGGTAGAGCTTGTAACAACCTTAAACTATGTAACTTTAATAAAATAAATAGAGATAATATCCTTGTTACTTAGTACAGCAGCGAAGAATCTGAGTTTTGGGGAACTTGGAATAGAGATGAAAAGTTAGTACGATACAAACATGATTACAGTTAGTACTGTTGCTATTCCCCATGAAGATATGTATGTGAAATTTTTAGATGGTATGTAGCACTACGTGGGGATTGGAGCTTCTGGCCCCTCTCTCCCTCCCTCCCTCTTCCTCTCTCTCCCTCTCAAGCCGGTTCAATACTTCAAAGACTAGCAGGAACAAAACACAAAATGTTAGCTTCTCAAACTGTAGTTGTCTGTTACAGAGTCTTCACAATCTTTGGACACTGTGAGTATTAAACTGTGTACCTGTGATAAAATTATACAAAACAGGGGAAGGGAAGGGTGCATTAAAAAAAAAAAGACTGCTTTTTCTGAAGTAAAATGCTGTTCTTAAAATATAGGAAGCTTCAGAAATAACTGTAGGAATGTTGAGGTAGTTATAATGTAAAATATTGCTTGCTACCACTTGGAGCCTTAGATCTCCAGCACTACTTTTGGCAGCTTTGGCACTGTGTATACTTGTAGACTAAACTTTTATTTGGAAGCACTTGGTAGACATATCCACCCACATTCATATTTTGGGGATGTTTTTGTTTGCATGTCTTAAGTTATGTCTGTTGTCTGTGTCGTGAAAAAGCAGAACCAATTTAAAGCTGTGGCATAGTTAATACCTATTACAAGTTTTCAAATTTTGTGAGCACGTGCAGTCATACAAGTGGATTTTTTTTTTTTTTTGTTCCTTGTTGAAATATTGAAGCCATATAATACTGGAACTCTTTGAACTACAGATCAATTATTGATGCATTCATTTTCCTTCAAAATGATACACTTCTGAGAGGGGGAAAGAGGCTTGGAAAATTTAAGTCAGACAATTTTAATTTTAATGTTGCTTGGGTTTTTTAATGAAATCTTTTAATTTAATAACCAGGGAAACTGCAGAGTGGCTGCAGTGCAGCTAAGTTTACAGTAATTCAGACATTGCTGGTGTTAAGCACCAGCAACTTGAAGAATTAGTGGAAGAATTGATCTAAGTGATGCCCAAACACTTGTGGTTTCATCCAAAGACTAGCTCTAGAATTGCTTCTCCCAGACAAAGGATTAAAAAATAAAAGAAAAACATCACYTTGGTGAAGCGTTTTTGTAGGAAATCATGCATTTAAAGATCAGATTAACTTTAACTTTGTTGGGATTTAGTTGCCTTCTTCATTGGAAAAATAAGAGAAACTGTAAAAATTCAATGCAATAAATAAGGGCATAATCTGAAATGTGGTCATGGCAACCTTTTTCTATTGCCAGAAATTGGACTTTGTCTGAAAGACTGCAATGAGCATAAAACCTAGACTTGGAAATGTGCGGCAAACAAATTAATATTTGTTCCCAGTAGACGCTTGGCTTTTAAGAGAGATTGCTGATCCTCATGGAACAGCATAAAAATACTTTCAGCTTTTCTGTAAAAATGTGATGGCTTTTACAGATACTGTATCCCCCTTTCTAAACTCACTGTAAGCATAGTAGGGAACCATTTATGTAGGTGAGGCTTGAAAGAATGCATATATTAAGCTGGTTTAAAATATCAAAGTTTAAAACTTTTTTGAACTAAATAGCATGTCCAGTGTTATACTACTGTTTTTAAAGCATTATGTGTAAATTGAAATTGCCAGAATGGAAAAATGATAGTATTTGCTAAAGAAATACTCTATAAGAAATAATGTACAGGTTAGCAACTCTCTCTAAATTAAATCTAAGTCAAGATTTAAATTTGGAAGACCTAACCTCTTTTATGCAAAAACATGAAAAGATCATAGCAGCATGTTTAATCCAAACTGCATTATAGCCTTTTCATGTATTAAAAAAGGGGAGGGAAGACCTCTAAAATAAGACCATTTTTTTCTTTATCCCCTTCTCCCCTTCCATTAGTGTATTGGGTTTTTTTGGTAAAAATTCTGTCTTGGTTGCAAGTCTATTCTCTATATAGTTTATTGTTCTTCATTGAAAATATTTACAAAATATTTTTCCATCACTGATGAAAAGTATGTGTTTGGCTGGCCATGAGATGCATACTACAAAATTTTGATTACTCTGAAAGTGGAAAAGTTTTATTTTAAATGCAGATCTCACCTCAGTAGTTTACTTGTCAAAACATTGATAACTTTGCACCTTTTAAAAGAATGTCACTTTTATAACTTGATTAAACACTGACTGTATATAAAATAACTGTGTTAGTATATGTTAATATAGCTGTGTAGAAATATCATCTAGAAAGAAATTATAATAAATCCTTAACACCCTTTAGACCTCTAGATGGTGAGAGAGAGGTTTTTGTAAAGTGTGACCTTCATACTAGGGCAACTGTTTTGTAGGGCGAGGAAACGGTTGGAGATTACTCTGGCTTTATTSCTGAGCCAGTGTCAGATCACTTACATTTTGTGTTCCTCTTGATGCTTATAGACAAATATGATTTAAATTAGAGCTTTGGACACCCCCGTCCTTCCCAGATTTTGCTCTTTCTGCATGTAAGTGGACTCAATTCTTTAACAGTTGCTGTGCAGTACATTGGATATAAGAAATGTGGGATGATACCAACGTACACTGAGAGCTGTCATGGCAAAGGGCACGTAGTTGGTGGAACTCATTTCTGAAATGTGCAAGGTAAAAGAAAGGGCCTGGGAGTCTTGGTGGGAACATTCTTACTGCAGCAGGAGCCGCACAATACTATGTGCTAAAAGAAGCCAAATGTT
This sequence comes from Rhea americana, assembly GCF_003343005.1. Classification (NCBI taxonomy): domain Eukaryota; kingdom Metazoa; phylum Chordata; class Aves; order Rheiformes; family Rheidae; genus Rhea; species Rhea americana. The sequence continues at coordinate 10,968,287 of NW_028186534.1, forward strand.
AACTGGAGAAGGGGAATAAGTGGAGTTTTACTGTAAAAAAAAAATAGTGGCAGTGAAAAACTTATAGTCACTGTATAGCTTCTTGTTTGTCTTTGAGGCCAATGTCATATTGCAGATTGAGAACAGCTTTTTCAAACATCAAGCATTTATATAATTACTAGTACCTAGATTAATGATGACAGGAAGCGTATACTCTAAAGTAGTAAGAAAAACAACTAATTAGCAGTATTTATCTCATTCTAATAATTAAAAATCAATTCTCAGTTCTTTGAAATAAAACACTGAGACTTTATTTTTCTGAAGTTAAAAAAATCTCCTAAATCTCTTCTAAAGTTGAACTGCTGTAAAAGACTTCAGCTCCGCTGTTGTAGGGCGTTGTTGGYGACGAAGCGGCCGGTGTCTAACGGCGGAGCGCAGCCGCCCCTCGGTCCCTCCTCGGCGGGGAGGCCAAGGGCTGCGCTTCCCCCGAGCGTCCCGTCCCTCCCGCTAKACCTCCTGCTGAGCGCCGCAGGCATTTGGTTGTACTCTGTGGCTTGTGCTCATGAAAACACCCATGACCTAGGTCACCTGTATGATAAAGCAATACTTAAATTATGTAAAGCTCATTATTTCTAACACGTGGTTTGACTTTTGGTATGTTTTTATAGCATGAAAAGATTAAAAATGCTTATATCCAGAATTCCAGTCCACTCTGATTTCTACTTCTATGAAGCTTCTTGCCTTACTCGATTGCAGTTTCCCTGCTCCTYGCCCCGCGTCTGCCTTGCCCACCTTGCATGAGCCTGCTGGCGACAAAAATGCTCTGGTGAAATGGATTTATTTTTATAATATTTAATAACTGTCAATACCCATCTCTATTAACAACCATTGGGCTTTTTAGAGACGTCTGTACAGGTTTGTGGACATACGTGTAAAACTGTAAATCTGAATAAAGGTCATTTTGGAGAAGACACCGCGCCTGCGGCCTTTGCTTGCTCAGCGGCGGGGCGGGGCGGGCGCGCCGCCATCTTACTCCGCGCTCCGCCCCGCGGCCGTTATGACACAGCACAATGGCGGGGGGCGGCACGGGCGCGGTGAACGCCGGGCCGCCCGCGCTTGATTGACGGCGGCGACGGCCAACCCGCTGGGGCGCGGCGGGCGTGGGCGGTGCCGCGGCGGGCGGGGTTCCGGCGCGCGGAGCAGG